>NW_012103243.1:2452982-2457088 GCF_000951045.1 Mandrillus leucophaeus
CTATAATCCCAGCACTTTGGGAGGCCAAGGTGGGTGGATCACCTGAGGTCAGGAGTTCAAGACCAGCCTGGCCAACATGGTGAAACCCTGTCTCTACTAACAATACAAAAATTGGAATTAGTGGTGGTGGGCTCCCATAATCCCAGCTATTTGGGAGGTTGAGGCAGGAGAATCGCTTGACTCCAGGAGGTAGAGGTTGCAGTGAGCTGAGATCACACCATTGCACGCTAGCCTGGGCAACAGAGTGAGACTGTGTCTCAAAAAAATAAAATAAAAAAGAAAAGAAAAATAAATAGACATCATCTTCAAATATGATTACATTCTGAGGTACTGAGCTTTAGGACTTCAACATACAAATTTGGGGAAAATGCAGTTCAGCCCATAACATGTCTTAGGTTGAATTGTATAAAATCCCATTATCATGAAATAATATATTAGGGAATTCAATTTAAGAGAAAATTCTGAGCCAGCTCATTTATTTTTAGGTTTGGCTTCTCCTATTTCATTCAAAATAAGCCAATTCAAAAATAGTCTAAATATAAGTTCTTAATTGGGCTTATGGTATACATTTTTTGAAACACCAGATGGTGCATGCTGCCTAGTTCTTGTTCATACTCTCTCGAATTCTCTGGGTGCAGACTTGTTAAAATGCAATGAGCCCGGGTCAGTGTGTGCAAATGTTTCTTCTAGCATCTGGGTGTTATAAAATCATTACTGAGGGATCCCACAAATAATGGTCCTCAGGTGTTCCTGAAGCATTGACACCCTGCACAGTTTGCCCAGGAGATCTAAATATCACTGTTGGTGCTCTCACATGTAAAGCAAAGAGGAAAATTGAGTCAATTGCCTGAATAATCATAGCTTGAACGAGCTCTTCTTTTGCTTGTCTATTTCAGGAAAATATTTGAGGGCAGGAGCTTAGTATAAGATGACTGGAAAATGGTCTCTATTCTCTGCTTTGCTTAGAGTACATATATACACAGACACTCTCTACATCAGTGATTTTTTAACTGGGGTGATTATGCCTCCCCCACCCATCCTTGATCCCAGAGACATCTGGCAGTATCTGGAGGTGTTTTTGATTGTCACAACCTGAGGGTGCTACAGGAATCTAGCAGGTGGAGGCTAGGGGATGCTGCCAAGCACCCTCCCATGCACAGGACAGCCCCCTCTGCAACAAAAAAGTTTCTGCTCGAAAATGTTAATATCATTGAGGTTAAGAAATTAAACCAGACTCTATACACATCTACATCTATGATAGTTATACCCAAAGATTTGTGTCGGAGAACTATGGCCAATTAATAGGATATGTTTTCTTCTTTGATTGTGTTTATTGAAATTATTAAACAAAATCACTCACGCAAAAAGAAAAGGAGAGGCAGTCTTACCTAAAATACTATATAACTAGCTAAATTGGACTAGGACAGACCTAGAATGCATACAGAAAACCCCTTCAAAACTTACAGTTCTAATTTTGTTTTTAAAAGATAAACCTCACATTTGAAATCCTGGCCTAGCACTGCAGATAACAGCCGCCTCTTTGGTCAGATTTAAGTGTTTCTGCTCTACACATGGTTTCATGTCATGTAGCTGAATTCTAAATCTTTGAAATCTTAATCTTTCAAAGAAATTATCTTTTTCAGAAAATTATACATCATGAAGAACAGTAATTGGTGTGACTGCGTTCTTTAAAGTAGCAGATCCAAGTGGAAAATCCAAAACTTTTCTTGGGCTTTTCTTGGCTCTTCATTAATTTTTCCTTAATGAAATGGGGAAGTGATGACTTTATCCATTGTTGGTCTTTCCTGACATAAGAAAAACATAGCTGTGTATTTTGAGAAACCTAATAGTCCTTAGATGAGGCATGTGGCCCTATGAAATTACACAAATCCTAGCCATCAAGAAATGCGATTTTTGATTCCTGACTCCCATCTCTGTGAAGTATCCCTAGTGCAAAGGACATTGAGGCTGATTGTTTTCCCCAGGTTTTGCAAGTTTGTCAGATTATAAGGATTTTCAGAGGTGTTTTTTAAAACGCATTTGCTGGTGAGTGTGTTTATTTTAAAAGCTCTGCAGATGATTCTTTTGATGCCATCCTAGAAGGTGGGCCAAAACTGGCCTGCCACTTGTGTTTGTACATAAAGTTTTATTGGAACGCAGCCACATCCATTCGTTTACTTATTGTCTGTCACCTCTTTTGTGCCATAATAGCAAAGTCGAGTAGTTGCCTATGACCGGCAAAGCTGAAATATTTACTCTCTGGTTCTTTACAGAAAAAGTTTGTTGACCCCTGCTCTAGGCTAGGATAAAGTAGGAAGGTAAATGTGGGCAAAACAGACTGTTCCCTGCCTGGAACTGCAACACAGCACTTGATCCAAAACAAACAGAGACACTTAGAAATTTCAAGGATCTGATTTTCTCCTTCAGTTAATCAAGACTTATGGAGTCCAAAAATGCATTTAGGAATATTTTAAAATCTGAATACCCCTGTCCTTTGACAAGATGGCCAAATATAACATATATAAGCCAATTAAAGCAACATTTGGGGCTAAACTGTATGTTGCTGACTAGAAAATCAGAAATTTTAAGAAGGAAGACATGAGTTCAGATAGGATTAGTCTGGGAAGATAAGATAGGGAAGGGTCTGAAGTTAAAATGTGAGACTATGCTGGGCATAGCAAGAGTGAGTAGTAAACACATACTCGGTTGGCTGATTGACTAATGTATTGGTTGATACATGTCAGGAGAGTTTACATCTTGAAGAGCAATGGGAAATGAGGTTGAATACTAAATTAGTTGTCTGTTGCTACGTAACAAATTACCGCCAAACTTAGTGGCTTAAAACAACATTGATTTTTTCACACATTTTCTGAAAGCCATGAATCTGGCAACAGCTTAGCTGAGTGGTTCTGGTTAAGAGTTTCTTACGATGTTGAAGTCAGATACAGGCTGAGATTGTAGTCAAATGAAAGATTGCCTGGGTCTGAATATCCACTTCCAAAATGGCACACTGACATGGCTGGAGGGTGGAAGCCACTGTCTTTCGCTGGTTGTAGGCAGAAGGGCTTTGTTCTTTAATGAAAGAACCTCCTCTTGTGGCTGCTTAAGTCTCCTCGTGATACCGCGGGTGGCTTCCTTCTGAGTGAAGGACCCAAAGGATAGAGAGCAAGAAGGAAACTGCAATCCTTTGTATGACCTAAGACAGACAGACCATCACTTTTGTCATAGTCTACTTATTAAAGATAAGTCAGTAAGGCCAGCCCGTATGCAAGGAGATGGGAATTAGGTCCCAACATTTAGAGGGAGGAGTGTTGAAGAATTTGTGGATATATTTTAAAATTGCTACAAATACTAACAGTAGATGAGAGTCAAAGCAAGAATCTGGGACAAGAATAAAGAACTGCTATTTTCTCCAGTGTCAAGAAGACATGTGGTTTGTGTCCACCTGTAAAACCCCAAAACCATCATCCATCATTAATCAACTGAATTATCTTGTTTGTGGGTTTTTTCAACTGGCCTTGCTATAAACCAGCAGAAGGATGCTTTATCTTGATTTACGCAGGACAAAGAGAGGTCAGTTCAACAGGCTCCTCTCTCTACATACCCCTTCTCTTTTACCAGGGGAAAATATGGGGAAGGAGGTGGAGTACCAAATATAACATCTTGTCCCTTTCGTGGCTCCAGTGAGTATACTGCTAAACTGTGAAGAAAAATCAGAAACTTCATATTAAGGTACTATAAACAAAAAGGAAACTATGGCTCTGGAATAATTTATAAGAAGACATGTGAAATCTTGTTTTTCATAGGTATTTAGTAATAGATCTTATTTGTAAGTAAAGTCGTTAATTTAATTTCATTTGTAGTATTGACTTGGTGTTTATACACTTGCATTTTTATTCTTATGCTTTTAAAAATGTTATCATTCATTAACCTGCGTACTTATCATTATAAGTTTCTGGTGATCAGTTATGGGTAAGGCCAGCTTACCACCACACTTTTAAAAGATGATTCTAGCAGTAGCATGAACTAATTCAGTAAACATTCCTCAAACCTGTTTCACCTGTCTCTACCAGTGGTTTTGGTCATGCAGTATCTTCTCACTGGTG
>NW_012103243.1:2457138-2459580 GCF_000951045.1 Mandrillus leucophaeus
ATCCCACTGGGGAAAAGGATTGACAGAATATTTACTGGATATACTTGTGCTGGCCTCCAAAAAGTCCTTCATCTGAAAGACCTGACTTCCTCTTCAGTCAATGAGCCCCATCAGGAAGCTGACTTAGATTTGAAAACTGGTGAGAGACCACTGAGCTTTTCCAAAATGCTGGTGCTCTCCACCCCCTACAACTGGTGCATTCTGTATAACCTCTCAGAGAACAGAGATGGTAAGCTCTCAGGCCATATTTAATTATCCAGCATTCTCACTTCCCTGATACGCCAGTCTTAGTTCCATGTTAACAAAGAAAGTTTTGGCATCTCCATTGCATTTACTGAAAGCCATCTTTGAGTTAAGTCTTCAAGGAAGTATCTTGATAAACCATTAGGTCCAGTGCCAGTTGTCCCTGTCAAGACATTGAACTGAGCCATCACTGAAGGCTCCCACGTCAATGAATTATTTCCTCTCCAGCCTACATTCTTCCATCCCCTCTC
Organism: Mandrillus leucophaeus; assembly: GCF_000951045.1. Lineage (NCBI taxonomy): Eukaryota > Metazoa > Chordata > Mammalia > Primates > Cercopithecidae > Mandrillus > Mandrillus leucophaeus. The sequence goes on from NW_012103243.1 coordinate 2,457,633, forward strand.
TTATCTAACACCTTCAAGATGTATTTCTCCACTTCTCACAAGTATTACCCTAATTCCTTCAGCACGTAGTGTTTTTTCCTAAGAGAAAGACTTGTACTTTCTTGCTTGGGATTCTGAGAGGTGACACTATTAATCAACCTAAAGGCAATATTGGGTGTGGCAGATGGAACTTGAGGATAACGGGCATCATCTTGCGAGGGAACTACTTCCCATGTGGTCACTGCATGATCTTTAGGAAAGGGGAGACTATTTAGTAATGAAACAGAGTCTGCTTCTGCTGGTCAGGACAGTTAGGGGAATCCGTGGGTTCAAGAGTCTTAGGCTTGTCCTTAATGTTTTCATACCAGGTATCCGAGTCTCACTTTTCCCTTGTCAGAGGCAATGCTCTGTCACAGGACACCTCCAGCCTCTTTGCATTTAGTCTTCTGCATTCTACCACTTTACAACTCAAACCATGGATCTGATTTTCAGATCATCTGTCACATAACTGCATGAGATAAGAGTCTCCTTCGAATTTTCCACAGAGACTCTGTGGCTTTTAGAGTGTGCCTTATGTTAACAGCTAACTAGCTTCAGCCTGTTATTTTATTTTTTTGCAAGTTTCCAATTCCATCAAAATGTTGCACTTGCCAATCTCATAATTATAATTGCTCCCATTACATTAAGTGCCTCAGCTAATTGATTTCCCAAAGTCCTCTCCTTTGCTTCCACCTCATCTCAATTAACCATGATTGTATTCATTGTGATGCTGTTGCTTGCCATGAATTACTCCATCCTACTGGCCAACTACACTGGCCTCCCTCTCGCTTTCACATACACTGGGAGCTCCACTTCAAAATCACATCCTGTAGGTGTGCTTTTTAAAACACTGTAGTAATTATCTTTGACCTGGTCCTTTAGAATACAGAGACTGGGACAGGAATTAACCTTTGATGCTTTACTGTTGAGGTGAAATTTCAGAGCATTGAGAGTGAAGGAAGTGAGACAGGGAAGTGGGGGAAGCCAGACAGAGTGATGGATTACTACAGAGCCACCACTTCATGGGGGCGGCAAAGAAACTGCCAATCAAACAGAAACAAAAATATTCACACTAAATGGGATCAAGTAAGACATTTAAGGCAAAGTCTTGCCATTGAATGAGTTCAGTTTAGGTCAGGTTTTGCTATCAAAGAAATTATGAAAAAAAAACCCTTCCATTTTTAGACATTGACACTGCAACTAAAAGGTTGTAAAGATAGATTTCTCTAATGACACATACCTCATTTTGTCTTTTAATAAGCTAATTTACTTCCTGTATTCTAAACTGGCATGCCTTTCTCTCCTATTGCAGTGTAGACACTGTCTTACGTACATTGGTATCCCCAAGTATATAGCAAAGAATCTGGGAGTAGACACTCAGTAAATGATTTTAGAAATTAATTGAAAATAATATTGATGAAATAATTAAAAAATCAATAACTATGATCATTTATTGTGATCCTATTACATGATAAATGTTATGCATGGTGTCTGTATTAGTCTTCTAGGGCTGCCGTAACAAAATCCCGCAGACTTGGGGGTTTAAACAACAAAAATCTGTTTCTCACACTTCTGGACACTAGAAGTCTAAGATCAAGATGTCAGCAGGTTTGGTTTCTTCTGAGGCCTCTCTCTTTAGTTGCAGATGACCATCTTCTCATTGTGTTCTCACATGGTCTCTTCTCTGGTTTGTGTACGACTGTGTCCAAATCTTTTCTTCTTATAAGGATACCAGTAACATTGGATTAAGGTCCATCCTAAAGACTTCATTTAAGTTAATTATGACTTTAAAGACATCATTTTCAGCCAGGCGTGGTGGCTCATGCCTGTAATCCCAACACTTTGGGAGGCCGAGGTGGGCAGAGCACCTGAGGTCAAAAGTTTGAGACCAGCCTGGCCAACACGGCAAAACCCTGTCTCTACTGACAAC
>NW_012103243.1:2459630-2461031 GCF_000951045.1 Mandrillus leucophaeus
TTCTCCTGCCTCAGCCTCATGAGTAGCTGTGACTACAGGTGCCCACCACCACATCCCGCTAATTTTGTATATTTAGTACAGATGGGGTTTTACCATATTGTCCAGACCGGTCTCGAACTCCTGACCCCGTGATCCACCCCCACCTCAGCCTCCCAGAGTGCTGTGATTACAGGCGTGAGCCACCTTGCCTGGTTATGAATTCCACTCTTAATGTCAGGATGTGATGTCAGGATGTGTGGCCTTAAATGAATCAGTACATCCTATTCTCCTGCCACAGAGATAGGAATGAGCATGTGACTCTATTCAGGACCCTCTTCAAGAGGCAGGACCTGGGCTTTTTTTTTTTTTTCCAGCTATTATGGGGGAAAAAAAAATCTCAACTCTGTTGCTTGGAAGCCATTTCACTGTCACATGAAATGCCTTGCTTTCACATGGAGAATAAGGATGAAGTTGACACCAACAAGGAATAAACAGAAGGAAGAAAAGGAGGGGGCCTTTGTAACATCACATGAGCCTCTGGATGGAGACTCAACCAAAGCTAGATTTGAGTTTTCTGTTACTTGAAAACAAAAAAGTCATAACTGATAAAATGTGTACTTGTTTGAGCTCGCTGAGCTCTTTTTGTTTGTCTGTATATGTCTTGCTTTCAAAACTTTTTTGTAGAGACAGTACACATTTTATCACTGGACACTTGCTGGGCCATTTTTCAAGTCTCTGATTTGAGTAAATATTATTACAGTTGACTTGTCTTGTTTTTATGTGGGCTTAAGGTGGGAGAGTATGATGATTTTTTTTTTTAAACGTAAGTCTCCCTGTGGGGCATGTCATTTGAGACTTCTGTTTGTCATGCTTATGGTGCAGGCAAAAACACTCACTAAATTCAATCTTTGAATTAAGCTGTAACCAAGCTTGTATATTCATTAGAGGAGAAAAATTCTCCTCGAAGAAGTTCAAATTGTTTATTGATTTTCATTTCTGTGTTCAAAGGAAGCCTGAGTAAGTCTGTCTCAGCACAGTCCCCACGGGGCTCAACAGCCAACAAGTGCATCACATTTAAACCCAACTGAACAGCTACCAACCAAAACGGGAGGATTCTTCTAAAACTGTATTAATAAATAGTAAAAGGATGATATTTCCAGTTCAATAAAGTTGATTCTTAATGAGAAATATCAAATGTGCCACAGCTGGCAAGGAATGGCAATTTAGGGGAAAGCTTGGGGAAAAAATGAAAATAAAATAATGGAATCTTGTTGCATTTGGATGGTCTCCTTTTGCCCATGGCTAGGGATTAAGAGAGGGTGCTATTAAAAAAACTACTTCTTCCTGGCCAGGCATGGTGGCTCACGCCTGCAATCCCAGCACTTTGGGAGGCCAAGGCAGGTGGATCACCTGAGGTCAGGA
>NW_012103243.1:2461936-2548973 GCF_000951045.1 Mandrillus leucophaeus
TATTATTATTAATATAGCAACATTAATAATATGTTAATATAATGATATACTAATATTAAGTACTAAATTATTATTGATACTTAATAATTAATATATTATATATTAGCTAATAGATAAAATATATATGTATATTATCCATGTGTGGTGGCACATGCCTATAGTCCCAGCTGCTTGAGAGGCTGAGGTGGGAGGATTACTTGAGCGTTGGAGGTCCAGGCTGCAGTGAGCACATTGTGCCACTGCACTGCAGCCTGGGTGACAGCAAGACTCTGTCTCAAAAAATAAAATAAATAAATAAATAAATAAACAAACCAATTTTTGAATTAGAATATCATGTAAACTAAATCTTTACCTTTGTTGTACAAAATAGGAGAGCAATTTCCTTGCCTATTCTATTCCTTGAAGACTCAGGTTTTAGCCTCTGTTCTGCCAATGTCTTCTGTAGACCTGAAGAAAATTACTTCATCTCTATGTGTGACAGCTTCCTCATCAGTAAACTGAGAATAAAAGCACTTCCTCTGCCTCAAAAGGGTGTACTGAGGATAAAAGATGGTAATGTTGGCAGTAATGTTTTTGCAAGAATAAAAACATGTAAAACTATAAAGTGTAATAGCATGAGTGATGTTACATGATGCATGTCAGGCAAAAATCACATTGCTAGAAGAGCAACTGTTCAGAGCTAATATTAAAGCCAATCAATGCTTTCCATGAAAACAACATTGTAACAGAGAAAACCTCTAAGAAAATGATTGCATCCCTTCCATTTACACCAGCAAGCATAAGGAGTTCTGGGAAAGCTATCTGAAAGATGTAAGTCAAGATGGTTCTCAGAAACTCAACATTGTAGGACTAGATTCAATTTGGGGAGGTTGAGAAAAGAGAACCTGTAATTATAGGATATCAAAATCTTCAAATTAAAATGAACAATCAACCAGATGCTTTATCTATACAAAGACAAGCAGTCAATATCTAGAAACCTGCACCAGGTTGAATATTTTGATTGGGTTTGATCCACATGTTTGGCCCTGAAGAATTTGTCCTGGATATGTGGCTCAACTCTTCAGTGAGCAAAATTCCATCTCCGTGTATTGAAATAAACTTTATCAAATTTAGGAATCTGTAGTAATGTTCAGCACTATAAACTATCTCAGCATCATGACATTAGTGTGAGAAGCCTAGAAAAAATCACAGGGCTAAGAGAATGCTTTCACTTATCAGTAAGGCTTCATTAAGATATGTAATTACATTTCTAAGAAGGTAATTTTCGCCGGTACTTTTGTATTGAAATAAATTTGGTTTTGAAAAACAGTGTCTGAACAAGACATCTATTTAAAAACAAAAACAAAAACAAAAACAAAAAACAGTGAAGTCTAGTGTAACAAAGTTCAGGCAAAAATCTTTTCATTCTGGTCCTAGATCAAGCACTAGTTTACTGTGCACACTTAAGTCATTGACTTGTCCTTCTCATGTTTATGAAGACACACCAAACACCCAGATAAGACTGAAGAGGATGAAGGCCATAACTGAGTTATCTGTTAGGGCTTCAGGTATGTACCTTTCTCTGGGGACCAGGAGGTACCCAGCAGATTCCCAAGGGCCTGGAGGTGCTTTGGGGTCCAGAAACTTTCACAGAAAAATCCTTTGCTTTTAAAGTCCATGGCATCTAGCTAAGCCAACCCTCCTTCCCTCATGTAACTATAATCAATTGACTTCAGGTTATTGTCTCATAGTCATTGGCTAGTCCAGTCTCCAACTTACAATTTCCTCTTGAGTCCACTTCCTGACACATTCCAAGAAATTACAAAACGCATGTTAATGATCCAGGCAATATGTAAGATCTTAGAATTCCTTGGCTTCAGTGATCCTCATTTCCAGCCCTGTGAAGCCCCTTGAACCTGGAGACATTCTGGACCTTCTCCTCCCATAGTGTAAGTCCTTGTCAGGCTCTTTAAACTCAGGCATTCTGCTCTCAGGCTATCCCATGCTCTCCAGGAAGCTCTCACTGCTCTTTCTCTCTACACCATGGAGAGACCAGGTCTTTGATTCTCTAAATGTTTTCCAGCCGATCAGAGCTCTTCCAGCTTCAAGGCCTTTGCTTCCCAGTTTGGACCCTACAATTGATCACCTAGTCTATCTTTTTACCTGTGCTCACCTCCAAGGCCTTATATGATCTCCTCGGTACCCCACCAGACTCATCACCAGGCCCAGCCTGCCTCACCCTCTGTGCAGAAAGAGGATCAACTCTTGTAGAGTTCTCTGCACGCATTCCACTCGGCTGTTTTATGTCCTGGGAACTTACAGAAGGTTGCCACACTGTCTGAAGATTTGGCACTGACATCCCCATACTTAGGCATCATCCCCTGGCACTTTCCCATTCTGAGATAGGGGCCTCTACCACTCACACTCTGTTGTTACAACCATCATGGTACTGACCACATGCTTGTGACAAGATCTGCTGTCATTTCTGTCTTTCCCAGTAAACTACAAGCTCTCCTAGAAGAGAGATTTTATTTGTTCAATTCTTGACTCCTGTCAAAATAGTTGGGATACTATGGCGCTCAGTAAATATTTCTTGATATGAAATGAATGAAACTTTTGCCTTTCTTCCACATTTGCTCCTCAATTTTTTTTCAATGTGGTGCAGTTAACAACTGGCCTTCTTTATTCTTACACCAGAGAAAATGCCATGATTGTTATCCCTCCAGAAGATGAACTACATAAAATTTTGGCTGTATCCCTCATGCCTAGAACAATGAAGCACATATTAGGTATTTAAATATTTATGGCATTTCAAGATTCCATTTAAATATATTCACTTCCAACATTAGGTGGGCTCAAAACATAATTGAATTTTTTTCTTGCCTTTGACCAGGCTTTTCTCCTATTTTCTTCAAAGATTACTCCACAATGCTCTCAGTCTCCTCAAGCCTTATAACATATCTCCAACTAATGCCTCTGCTTCCCATTTCTTTGGAAAAAATAGACTATCAAGTATATACTTTGTCAACTTCCCTCACCAAGATTTGCTAGTGGCTCTACATCTACATTAGAAATGGTGAATTTTGGCCACGCATGTTGGTTCACACCTGTAATCCCAGCACTTTGGGAGGCCTAGGCGGGTGGACCATCTGAGGTCAGGAGCTTGAGATCATCCTGACTAACGTGGTGAAATCCTGTCTCTATTGAAAAAAAAAAAAAATTAGCTGGGCATGGTAGTAGGCCCCTGTAATCCCAGATACCTGGGAGGCTGAGACAGGAGAATCATTTGAACCCGGGAGATGGAGGTTGGAGTGAACTGAGATCGCGCCATTGCACTCCAGCTGGGCAACAAGAGTGAAACTCCGTCTCAAATAAATAAATAAATAAATAAATAGGAAATTGTAAATGTTTTTATAAGTATGACATGCTAAATACCAGCATTTTCATCAACTTGACTACTGATTAACAGCAGGATTATAATTTTGTGCTTTCTAACAAGCACAAGTAATATAAATAGGTCTATTGAAAAAATTATTTTACGTTACTGCTAATAACTCTTTGTTTTATTAAATCATCTTGTAATAACAAAAAGTTATCTTTCACTATTGTTATCAACAAATTATTCATACAGCCTGCTCACATGGATGTCTGATCACATAACCCACTATGGAAAACCGTAAGAGAAGAGGCATGGAGATTTTTAATCATTCATTACTCTTATTACTAAATATAAGAAGCAATTTTCATCAGGACTCGGGCACTAGAAACATTGGATGGTAGTTGAAGATAATTGTAGATCTCACAAACAGTAACATATCTAAACACTCCCTTTATGCCTATTTACAAAACAATAATCCAGATGAAAATAAAGAGATTAAATATGTTTGATCTTTTACCTATATTTAATCTATGTAAATCACAACTCCAACTGTTTCATAATTTTCAGACATTTGGCTTTAATTTATTCCTTTGCATATATGCACCACGTTTTAGCTCAAAAACTGTTCTTATCATAGCTTTCAGAAAAACTATAAATAACTTTAGGTAAACCACTTTTACAAAACTCTCAAAGGATCAAACTTTCTTTATATTAGGGTTTTGTTACATCAAATATTATTTGAAGTAGAGGCAATGAGAGTTAAAAGTCTGTGGCTCTAAAGAAAGCTTTCGTTGCAATGTAATTTGTTGCAATGTAATTTAACCCTGGATATAAGCTATAATCAAAAAGCAGAAAATGGATCATTTGCAAATTAAGAGGCATGACCCACCAAAGTACAGAAGCTTTATTTATTACTTAAAAACACAGAAAATTTATTTATGACTTTAAAATGATGACGTTAATTTTTAAAAAGTATTGAATTCAGCAATAATGGGTTTAGAAACAATTAAATTAATATCATTGATTTGAAACTAAATAAAAGCTTTTTTATTATTGTCATTATTTTTGAACCCATGTCAACTCAATAAATGTTTGTTACTGAAGTTAATTGTTTTGACTGAAGAAAAATAGACTTTTACATTAATGTCATCATTTGTTTCAATCCTTGAATCAGATATTTTTCACACAGGGAATGCTTCCTGCTGGTTTGCACAATATTTGTCCACTTTTCAAACAAACTGATTTTGTCACAAGGACCACTATATTCACTCAAGGTCTAGAAGACTCTCAGAATAAATAGAAAGATTGGAAAGATCAAATGTGATTTATACTGATGAATATGCTCTTCCTAGACCAGACTATCCTTACTACCAGAAATGAATATTGAGTAGAATTTTTAAGAGAAAGAATCTGAACTAGCAATATATTTCTGGAAGGAGAAATACTGTACATAAGGAAAAGGGGCAGAGAAAGATGGGGAAAGGGACTAGAAAACGTGTTTATGTTGAGATAACACATTCTGCTATAGTCTTTCATATGAGAAAGGCAGACTTTTTACACATAGAAGTCTGTTGTTAAAGACCGCATATTTTTACATCATAACCCTTCTGGAGATATTGTTTCCTATTGGGAAAATAAGCCCAGAAAAATAGATGTTAAAAATCTGTATTTCAAAATTTATTATTGTAAACTACTGGAGAAAAACATCTTTAAATACATTCGTACATGATTGTAGCTCAACTGGGTTTATAGTGACACCATATTGATCCAAGTCAAGGAGAATTTGTCAGATTTTGTTGCTGTCATTTGCTTATAATATAATGGACATAATTTGGACTTTCTGTCTTGAGACCACAGCACAAAGTTAGGGTATATCCACTCATGACTAAGAGTGCTACCAAATTACTCACAGATAGCCAAAATCTAACTGTGTGATCAAAGAAAGACAGATTTTGGAGGACAGTTATTAGTCTATACCACACCGAATGTGGGCCACCATGTGTGATCTGAAAATGCAAAGTTGAATTCTCAAGGAACTCACAATCCACTAGGAAGTCAGACACAGAAATAGATCGTTATAAAACAATATAAAGATCCAGTGGCAGAGATGTGAGTTTATAACCCTCTCACACTAGGCCTTCTATTGCAGTTGATAGTATAGAAAGCATTTAGTTGTTCAATTGTGATTTTAAAAAGAACTCTGTAAAGCAAACAGGCTCAACAATTTTATGAACTTGGCCCAATCATCTTGGCCAAGGGTTTTATGTCAATTTTAGTGTGTCATTTTATATCTATGGAGCATATTGGATGATGAACAACCCAAGAACTGAGGGTTTAAAACTGGCCTGATTTTTAGATGGCTAAGAAAATTATTTCATTCCAATTTAATACCCTGTGCTGTTCAGAAACTGTCCCAAACCTCCCTTGGTGTACACACTGGTAAAAGCTTACTTGTTGCAAAGTAATTAAAATTAGCATTCAAGTTGGGTGAAATCTTAGAACTTATGAGAAAATTTTTTTTGCCAAAGGCCTTGCTATAGTAGTTCTTGCAAAATAAGGTTCTGTTCATCCTTTCCTTCGTGTGCCTATGGAGACTCACATTTAGCCACTGCCTTTTGGATGGTGTCCAATGTGCCCTGGTGAGATGCTGAGTGCCCACCTGTTGACAAAGCTGCAGCTTCCACCCCTAACACTCATTGTGTGGACGTACGCCACTTTTATTTATATCAGTTATATCAGTTTTGGGATTGTGTTCCAGGTGCTTAATATTCCTGCCCTGAACCTCAGCACACTTGCCTAAAGACCTGGTCCTCTAACTAGTTTCTGCTTTATTATTCTCTCTTGGAAAGCAGACCTTGCTACTTTCTAAGAATCTAATAAAATTCCCTACAACAATGATTATGGAACCATACTTGTTAGAGAATCCTTATGCCAACCCTTGCACCAGATTGGATCCTTTGGATAATGACCCTCTGAAAGAACTGAATTTACTACACTCCTTTGAAGGTGAAAACAATAACGCTCCCCAGCCCCAAGTCCACTATTTCCATAATAATATTCTCTTTCTGTTGACTTGCTTTAGTTTCTTAATATCCTGGGGGAAAAATGAATGTTACAATAAGCATTTGTTTGGAAATTGCAGCAAAAGTTTGTAAATGCCGTTTTTTCATTTCTAAGATTGGCACAAGGGCTAGAAAAGAGATTTGGTTATAGACATCCAACATGGAAGAGGTGGTTCAAATATTTTTGGACCCCTACTATGTTGCGAGCATGATGTTTGGCAGAAGGGCTCTTATGGTAAACCAGACACAGAAACAGCCTTAAAAAATGTTCATAATCTCACTGGAGAATTGAGCAAATGAAAAGTTGGCAACATTTCACTGTGCACATGCTATCTTAGGTGCAAAAATAGGGTGCTATGGGGACATATGAAGGAAACCTAATTTAGCCTTAAGAGTACAAGGAAAACTCTTTATTGACAGTGACAACTATGATTTGATATTATGTATTAAGATGATTGATGGGAAAGATGGGAAGAAGTAGAAAGAGGTTAAAGTGTTACAAGCAGGGGAGCTACAGAAAATAAAGCATGCAAAAGAACAGTGATGAGAGAGTATATGATGCTTTCGAAGTACCAGAAGTATTTCACTCTCACGGGATTGTAATGGCTAGAAGTAGATAGTTATGTAAAACCTGGAAACAGGCTGTCCTATCGATTTAAAATACCCACCATCCTCAAAATTTACCTCCAAGTTTTTCCATGAAAGGCTTCCCGAAATATTTATCTGGCAAATGGACTAAAAGTCTCTGACTTCCACTATGATCATTTGTTTTGATTTTTCAGTCTATTATCTTAAAATTCATTCTTCCTTAGTCTCTTTGCCTTCTGGTCTTCAAGGGCTATGACGAAAGCAAAAGTGGAAATTAAAATTAAACACTGAAGTACAGCTTGCATGGCTGCACTGCAACAGCAGCCAACAGTCCCAATAGGTGTGTAATAAATGAACACAGAGGTGGAGTGGAGTAGGGTAAAGATGGTGGGAGGTGGTGAGCCAGGAAAGATCTTCAGTAATGATTTCAGAACAATTAACTAATGGAGAATAAGGGATTTATGCTATTATTCATAGCATTGTATGAGATTATGCCTATAGAATATAGGGCTCAATTTTTTGTCTATTGCTTGATTGCCTGTAGTCAATTGCTTTAGACAAATCGACTAGAACACTCAAATTCAGACGTAGGCAAAATGATAAAATTGTCTTCTGGGCTTTCATAACTTCCTTCAGAATATTGGCATTAGGTAACCAGTGTAGTTATTTCCTTTCCTCCTCTCCTCTATGAAAACTCCTTTCTCGGGTCCTTCGTTCCAACCAAGGGGAAAAAAGCCTTATAATAATTAATGTTCTCACAGAAATTCATAATTTAATGGATAAGCGCCTGACTCCTGAGTTTCTAGGCATTCAATTACTGGTTATGTAAAAGATTTCAGGAAGGCAATAGCACCTTCCTGCTACCCAGAATCCACATCAATGGGTGGGCACCTACTCTGCTCTAATTTGTATTCCTCAGAGAAACCATCTAAAAGTGCCCCTTTTAGGCAGGAAGGCTACTATGTCTGAAGGGTGTGAATGTGGATAACAAACCCAGGCTCAGGAAAATATCTAACCTAGGACGGTCAGACAGATGAAAGATAGCAATGGGAAGACTAGGCAGGACTAAAGAGAGCAGAAAGATACACAAAAACCATGTGATTATCTCAATAGATGCAAAAAATGGCCTTAAATAAAATTCAACATCCCTTCATGTTAAAAAAAAAATAGGTATTTTAACATGTAAACTCAGTAAACTAGGTATTGATGGAACAGACTTCAAAATAATAACAACCATTTGTGAGAAACCCTTAGCCAATATCATACTGAATGGGCAAAAGCTGGAAGCATTCCCTTTGAAAACCACCACAAGACAAGGATGTCCTCTCTCACCACTCCTATTCAACCTAGTATTGGAAGTTCTGGCCAGGGCAATCAGGCAAGAGAAAGAAGTAAAGGGCATTCAGATAAGAAGAAAGGAAGTCAAATTGTCTCTGTAGACGACATGATCCTATATTTAGAAAACCCCATCATCTCAGCCCCAAAGCTCCTTAAGCTGATAAGCAACTTCAGCAAAGTCTCAGAATACAAAATGAATGTGTGAATGCTTGTGAATCACAAGCATTCCTACACACCAACAATAGACAGAGAGCCAAATCACGAATGAACTCCCATTCACAATTGCTACAAAGAGAATAAAATACCTAGAAATAGAGCTAACAAGGGATGTGAAGGATCTCTTCAAGGAGAACTACAAACCACTGTTCAAGGAATAAGAAAGGACACAAACAAATGGATAAACATTCCATGCTCACAGATGGGAAGAATCATGAAAATAGCCATACTACCAAAGTAATTTATAGATTCAATTGTATTCCCGTTAAAGTATCATTGACATTCTTCACAGAATCACAAAAAAAAAAAAAACAAAAAAAAAACTACTTTAAAATTCTTATGGAATCAAAAAAAGAACCCGTATAGCCAAGAAAATCCTAAGCAAAAAGAACAAAGCTGGAGGCATCATGCTACCTGACTTCAAACTCTACTACAAGGCTACAGTAAGCAAAACAGCCTGGTACTTGTAACAAAACAGACACATAGACCAATGGAACAGAATAGAGATCTCAGAAATAAGACCACACATCTGACCCAGCCATCCCCTTACTGGGTATATACCCAAAGGATTATAAATCTTGCTGCTATAAAGACACATGCACGCGTATGTTTATTGTGGCACTATTCACAATAGCAAAGACTTGGAACCAACCCAAATGTCCATCAATGACAGACTGGATTAAGAAAATGTGGGACATATACACCATGGAATACTATATAGCCACAAAAAAGGATGAGTTCATGTCTTTGGAGGGACATGGATGCAGCTGGAAACCATAATTCTCAGCAAACTGTCACAAGAACAGAAAACCAAACACCGCATGTTCTCACTCATAAGTGGGAATTGAACAATGAGAACACATGGACACAGGAAGGGGAACATCACACACCGGGGCCTTTTGTGGGGTGTGGGGAGCGGGGAGGGATAGCATTAGGAGATATACTTAATGTAAATGACCAGTTAATGGGTGCAGCACACCGACATGGCACATGTATACCTATGTAACAAACCTGCACGTTGTGCATATGTACCCTAGAATTTAAAGTATAATAAAAAAGAAAGAAATAAAAAAAGACCACACATCTAAGACCATCTGATGTTTGACAAACCTGACAAAGACAAGCAATGGGGAAAGGATTCCCTGTTTAATAAATGGCGCTGGTAAAACTGTCTAGCAACATGCAGAAAATTGAAACCAGACCCCTTCCTTACACCTTATACAAAAGTTAACTTGAGATGACTTAAAGACATAAATGTAAAACCCAAAACTATACAAACCCTACAAGAAAATCTAGGCAACACCATTCAGGATATAGGCATGAGAAAAGACTTTGTGACCCAAACATCAAAAGCAATTACAACAAAGGCAAAAATCAACAAATGGGGCCTGAATAAACTAAAGAGCTTCTGCACAGCAAAAGAAACTATCATCAGAGTGAACAGACAACCTACAGAATGGCAGAAAATTTTTGCAATCTACTCATCTGACAAAGGTCTAATATCCAGAATCTACAAGGTACTTAAACAAATATACAAGAAAAAAACCAACAACCCCCAAAAGTTGGCAAAGGACATGAGCAGACACTTCTCAAAACAAGACATTTATATGGCCAACAAACGTATGAAAATAAGCTCAACATCACTGATCATTAGAGAAATGCAAATCAAAATGACAATGAGATACCATTTCATACCAGTCAGAATGGTGATTATTAAAAAGTCTAGAAACAGCAGATGCTGGTGAGACTGTGGAGAAATAGGAACACTTTTACACTGTTGGTGGAAATGTAAATTAGTTCAGCCATTGTGGAAGACAGTGTAACCTTTTCTCAAGGATCTAGAACCAGAAATACCATTTGATCCAGCAATCCCGTTACTGAGTATATATCCAAAGGAATAGAAATCATTCTATCATAAATATACATGCACTTGTATGTTTATTGCAGCACTATTCACAATAGCAAAGATGTGGAATCAATCCAAATACCCATCAATGATAGATTTGATAAAGAAAATGTGGTACATATACACCATGGAATACTATGCAGCCATGGAAAGGAATTAGATGATGTTCTTTACAGGGACATGGATGAAGCTGGAAACCATTATCCTTAGCAAATGAACACAGGAACAGAAAACCAAACACCGCATGTTCTCACTCATAAGTGGGAGCTGAACAATGAGAACACATGGACACAGGGAGGGGAACAACACACACTAGGGCCTGTTGGGGGGTCAGGGGGAGAGAGAGCATCAAGATAAACAGCTAATACATATGGGGCTTTATACCTAGGGTTGATAGGTGCAGCAAATCACCATGGCACACTTTTACCTCTGTAACCTGCACATCCTGGACATGTATCCCAGATCTTAAAATAAAATTAGAATTTTAAAAAATGAAAGGTAAGTGGTAGCAGAGAAGTCTGTGGTAGTAAGTTCCCACATACCAAACTAAAACTGAGAGACAGCGCTGAAGTCAGAAAAAAGACAGTTGCCCAATTATTTGACCAGGAGAATCAGAGGTCAGAGCTAGACTTAGCAGCAAGACTGATGATGGTGAATCTCAGACACTGTCCTTCTTGACTTTTAAGCCAGCCCAACATATCCACCTGCCATGTAACCATAAATGTGAAGAGGCAATAGTCAAAGACCTCCTCAGTTCTTCTTGGCATTTAATCTTCCCAGTGCCTATCTCTTATATCAACCTTGTTTATGATCTTGTCCCTCTCCCTCCACATTTCAATCTCCTTTCCCAGGTTAGGACTTACCCCTTGGCTCTCCTTGCTTCTTTATCACCTTAGAGATTCTTGCTATAGCCAGTCCATCACGAGGCAACCCTCAATCTGAAACTTTTTCTGACTTTTCTCACTTTTAGGAATGGGCCATTGAGACATTAGTATATTGTCCTAAGAGCTACAGGCAGGATGAATTTATAGATGAAAGATTCAAGTAGTCCATGCTTTAGGAAAAAATATGAACAGGATGACAACTACTAGACACACCTTTAAATATAAATGACTTCTCAGACAATGTCCAGTATCTCTAAAAACATAAAGACAACATTCTAAACAGACTTTCAAATGTGAATTTATTCCCTGTTTTTCTCACATCATAAAAAGTCATAGTTTCAAAATTAGCTTGTTATTGAGAGTGATTCTTTTCTTTCCAGCCCTGTGTGGATACTTTCCTCTTTGTACACTACTATTACACATGGTCTCAATGTTATGGCTCCTGGCTCTTAATTCTCTCATGCTATACCTGCTCATGATCACCAGATGGACTATGATATATGCTTTTACATTTTATATCTTTTTCAGAACAAATTCAAGATGATTAACCATATTGCAATCGAATTCAAACACTGAAACAGTGTTTATTTTATTATTATTATTATTTTTTGAGATGGAGCCTTGCTCTTTCATTCAGGCTAGAGTGCAATGGTGTGATCTTGGCTCACTGCAACCTCCACCACCCAGGTTCAAGTGATTCTCCTGCCTCAGCCTCCCGAGTAGCTGGGATTACAGGCCCTTGCCACCATGTCCAACTAATTGCTGTATTTCTAGTAGAGATTGGGTTTGGCCATGTCGATTAGGCTGGTCTCGAACTCCTGACCTCAAGTAATCCACCCACCTCAGCCTCTCAAAGTGCTGGGATGACAGGTGTGAGCTACTGTGCCCAGCCTGAAACAGTATTTTTAAAACCCTGGTGTTTGAATTGGCATATTTTATGCATTAAGAACCCATGTAATTTGATTTTTAAATTGCTTTTTTTTTTTTTTTTTTGAGACGATGGAGTGCAGTGACCCACGATGGAGTGCAGTGATCCAGTCTTGGCTCACTACAAGTTCTGCCTCCCGGGTTCACTCCATTCTCCTGCCTTAGCCTCTTGAGTAGCTGGGACTACAGGCGCCTGCCACCACACCCGGCTAATTTTTTGTGTTTTTCTGGTAGAGATGGGGTTTAACCGTGTTAGCCGGGATGGTCTCGATCTCCTGACCTTGTGATCTGCCCATCTCGGCCTCCCAAAGTGCTAGGATTACAAGCATGAGTCACCGTGCCCGGCCTAAATTGCTTTTTTCATAACACCCAGGAGCATGCTCCATTCTCAATGTAAATGATGAAAATCTTAAAAAAGAAACAATGGATCCTATTCCTAAAGGCGACCTCTTGTCAGCAAGTCAGCTCACATTTGTATATTTCCATTTGTAGGAAATATTTCCATTGCTATGAAGATTCTAATCTGAAAACTTTTTATAGTATATCATTGGCAAGTCAACTTTCTGAAGAGCATTCTAATTAGTAATGTTGAAAGCCTTCCATAAATAAGATGACTGTCACCAATATTCTTTTTTCCTGTCCCGAGTGACAATAAAAAAGAACAAATAAAAAGAGAAAACTATAATTGGTCTGGTAATTGAGCCATGAAAATGTACTATAAAGAATGTAAACCTAAAAGAAAACCACAGAAATTGTGGCATTTCGAATAATTCAACTAGCATTCCAAGTAAGTCACCGGTTCATCCTGGATGGCATACCTGACAATGGGTTTTTGTTTTTGTTTTTGTTTTTGTTTTACTTTTTAACGTTAAAGGAATGTCAACGACACTTTGGAAAACAACAAGATGCACTTCTGGATTTCCTCTCTTCACCAGTGGAATGTGAAGACATCTGAAAAGCTGTCATTTTATTTAGAGCTTCACTTATTTGAGGCTTTGTCCTTATATGAGGAGAATAAAAGGACACATTTATTACAGCTATCTAAAACATAATAATCTGACATTTTTCCTGCCTCCTCTGCCCACAATTCATTGTTTTCTATCTAACTCCTTATCTAAGGAAATGTTTCAACAATTTATATTGTGGTATCATCCTACCACATAAGACCTTAGATTTATGTCTCATTAAATAAGTACTTTTTTGTCTGGGTGAAGTTGTAGAATCTAATCCTGTACTCTTTGGTCACTGTTCTCTCACAAACAGACTAAACTTTTCAGAGTCTGGGGAAGACTGATTAATATTGATTAAGAAAAAGATGTTTTTCCCTACAAATATACATATTGGTCTTACATAATACCTATAAAAACCAGATCATGGCATGATATCTATTTGAAAAACAGAATCAGGCTTCTGTTTTTCACCATGAGATGATAACTGACACTAGACTTGTCCTCTCACTGAAAAACGACTATATAACTGGAGAAAATGCATGAAACAAGTATTTTCAGGCATTAAGCAACAAGCAGAACAGGACTGTAATCCTTAAGAGAATGAGAACACACCAGATGAGTCCCATGACTTTCTTGGCTTCCTGCCTGCACCATTTACCTGTCATGGTGAAGGGAGTTAGAGCCCGAGGGTAGCAAGGTCTAGCTGAGCAGAAGAGGCAGATATTAGAATTTTAAGCTTTTAAGAAAGCTGGAATTTTTCAGGACAGAGTACCAGAGAGAATAGAGTTACACACAGAGAGAACCCTAGAAGTCTAGGTAGGGATTCTCTGCAGCTTCCTGAGTGAGTTTTGAGAAACATACACCCAGAGAAAGGCTTTGTGAAACCTAATAGGGACTTTTCCCTATGGGTCTGAGAGCTGAAGAGTAAAACCAGAGATCATGCTGTGTGAAAAACATTAATCATCTCATCAAGTCTAAGTGAAAAGACCTCACTGAGCACATTGGGTTTTCCACTGACACCCCGAAAAACCATAGTTTAGTAGTAAAGATCATGCCTGAAATGAGAGCCTCATAAATAGCACTTGTTCACATCAGACTGAGACCTGCCCACACAAAAAGTAACACAGCCTGACAGGAACAAAGGATCTCACAGAACAGTATACAATCCCTTTAAGAAAAATGAATAATCTAGACTACAAATCATATCATTTACACTGTCCAGCATACCATATAAATTACTAGATATGGAAAGAAGCAGAAAAACATGAAGCCATGTTTGAGAGGGAATAAAAAACCCTCTAATATTGAGATGAACTAGATGTTATAATTAGCAGACAAGATATATACAAAAAATGTTAGAATATGACCAAAGGCATAAAAGAAAAGATAGTCGTAATGAATAACAGATGAGCAATCCAGAAGAAATGGAATCCTTGAAGAACCAAATGGAAATTCTAGAATTGAAAGAAACAATAATTTAAAAGAAAAATTTTCTGTATGGTCTGAAGAACAAATAGAAAATTATAAAATGAATGGGTAATAAGCTTGAAGATAAAACAACAAAATGATATAATCTAAAGAAAACAAAAAAAATCTACCAAAAATAAATGAACAATGCCCCAGTACCCATGAGGTTGTATCAATCAGGCTGGCATTTTGAGTACTTGGAGTCTCAGTGGAAGAACAGAGAGTAAATGGGATAGGAAAAGAAATTTGAAGAAATAATGGCTGAAATCTTCCCAATTCAATACAAATATTAAATTATATGCATCAATAAAATCTCCTTGAGATAGGCCTTGACAATAATTTTTTGGTTATCACACCCAAACTCAGGCTACAAAAGCAAAAATAAATAAATGGGACTACATTAAACTAAAAGGCTTCTGCACAGAAAAGGAAACAACTAAAATGAAAAGGCAACCTACAGATTTTAAGAATATATTTGCAAACTACATGTCTGATGAAAACAACTCAATAGCAGAAAAACAAATAATTCAATTAAAAAAAAACTGCAAAGGACCTGAATAGACATTTCTCCAAAAAAAGACATAAAAGTGGCCAACAGTTATATGAAAAAGTGCTCAACATCACTGATCATCAGAGAAATGCAAATAAAAGCCAGTATGAAGCCAGGTGTTGTGGCTCATGTCTGTAATACTAGCACTTTGGGAGGCTGAGGCAGGCAGATCACTTGAGGTCTGGAGACCGAGACTAGCCTGGCCAACATGGTGAAATCCTGCCTCTATGAAAAGTACAAAAATTAGCCGGGCATGGTGGTGTGTGCCTGTAATCCCAGCTACCCAGGAGGCTGAGGCAGGAGAATCTCTGGAACCCAGGAGGCAGAGGCTACAGTGAGCCGAGATAGTGCCACTGCACTCCAGCCTGGGCGACAGGGCAAGACTCTGTCTCAAGAAAACAACAACAAAAAAAAGCCAATATTAGATACACTTCACAACTGTTAGGACATCTATTATCAAAAAGATAAGAGATAACAAGTGTTGACAAAGGTATAGAGAAAAGGGAATTCTTGGCCAGGCACAGCAGCCCATGCCTGTAATCCTAGCACTTTGGGAGGCCAAGGTGGGAGGATCACTTGAGTTCAGGAGTTCAAGACCAGCCTGGACAACATGGCAAAACCTGTCTCTACAAAAAATACAAGAATTAGCCTGGTTTGGTGGTGGGTGCCTGTAGTACCAGCTACTTGGGAGGCTGAAGTGGGAGGATGGCTTGAGCCAGCAAGGTAGAGGTTGCACTGAGCAGAGATCATACTTCTGCACTCTAGCCTGGGTGACAGAGCCAGACTCAATTTTATTTATTTTATTTTATTTTTTTAAAAAAATTCTTGTACATTGTTGGTAGCAATGTAGATTGTGTAGATTGGTGCAGCTGTTACATAAAACAGTGTGGAGGTTGCTAAAGAAACTTAAAATAGGATTGCCAGATGACCAACAATGCCTCTTCTGGGTATATACCCAAAGAGAGTGAAATTACCACTTCATAAAGATATCTATGTCCAGCTGGGCATGGTGGCTAACGTCTGTAATCCTGACACTTTGGGAGGCCGAGGCGGGTGGATCACCTGAGGTCAGGAGTTCAAGAACAGCCTGGCCAACATAGTGAAACCCCGTCTCTACTAAAAATACAAAAATTAACCAGACTTGGTGGGGGGTGCCTATAATCTCACCTACTTGGGAGGGTGAGGCAGGAGAATTGCTTGAACCCAGGAGACGGAGGTTGCAGTAAGCCGAGACTGCACCACTGCCCTCCAGCCTGGGCAACAGAGTGAAATTTTGTCTCAAAAAAAAAAAAAAAAAAAAAAGATATCTGCATCACAATGTTCATTGCAGTAATAATACTGCAATTACTGTGATTATTCTGAATAATCACAATAGCCAAGATATGGAAAAACCAAAGTGTCTATCAATGGACAAGTGGATAAAGAAACTGGAATATATACACATATGCTCAAAATAAAATATGATTCAGCCTTAAAAAAAAAAAAGATATTCCTGCCATTTGCCACAACATAGATTAGCCTGGAGGATATTATCTAAGGGGAATAAGCCAGACACAGAAAGCAAAATACTCCATGATCTCATTTATATGTGAAATCTCTTTTAAAAGTCAAATACATAGAGATAGAGAATAAAAGAGTAATCACCGGCCAGGCGCGGTGGCTCCCTCCTGTAATCCCAGCACTTTGGGAGGCGGAGGCGGGCAGATCATGAGGTCAGGAGATTGAGACCATCCTGGCTAACACAGTGAAACCCCGTCTCTACAAAGAAATTTTAAAAATTAGGTGGGCGTGGTGGCGCGTGCCTGTGGTCCCAGCTACTCTGGAGGCTGAGGCAGGAGAATGGAGTGAACCCGGGAGGCGGAGCTTGCAGTGAGCCAAGATCGCGCCACTGCGCTCCAACCTGGATGACAGTGAGACTCGGTCTCAAAAGAAAAAAAAGGAAAAAGAGTGGTCACCAAGGGCAGAAATGGGAGGAGAGAGAGAATGGGGAGATGTAGGTCAAAGGATACAAAGTAGTAGATAGGTAGGATAGGCAAGCCTAGAGATTTAATGTTCAACATGAGGACTATAGTTACTTATATTTATTGTATTCATGATTCTTACTAAATGAATAGATTTTAGCTGCTCTTAACACAAAAATAAAAGGTGACTATGTAAGATGATAGATATGTCAATTTGACTCACTATAGTAACCATTTTGTACTGTACTTATGTATCTCACAACCTTATGTTGTATACCTTAAAAATATACAATAACATTTTTTTTTAAATCACATACCCCATTGCTCAGCAAACCTTAATCAGGGTAAATACAATGAGAACCACACTTGACTTGTACATCATAGTAAGAATGCTGATAGTCAAAGAAAAAGATAAAATTTTAAAAGAAGCCAGACAAAGACATTTCTCATAGAATAGGCAATAATATTACTGAGGGCTGCTATTTATCAGAAACAATTGAATGGCACCTTTAAAATGCTTGGGAAAAAAAAGTCGTCAACACAAAACTTTATATCCAGTGAAAAACTATACATTAAAAGTAAGGGCTGGCTGGGCACATTGGCTTATGCCTGTAATCCCAGCACTTTGGGAAGCTGAGGCAGGTGGATCACTTGAGGCCAAGAGTTCGAGATCAGCTTGGCCAACACGGTGAAACCCTGTCTCTACTAAAAACACAAAGATTAGCTTGGTGTGGCGGTGTGGGTGCACCTCTAACCCAGTTTCTTGGGAGGCTGAGACATGAGAATCACTTGAACCAGGGAAGCAGAGGTTGCAGTGAGCCAAGATTGTGGCACTGCACTCCAGCCTGAGGGACAAAGCAAGCAAGACTCTGTCTTAGAAAAAAAAAAAAAAAAAAAAAGTGGAAAGGTCAACTAAAGACATTTCCAAATAAATAAAAGTTGAGGACCTTCAGCCCCAGCAGATGTACATTAACAGAAATACACAGGTAAAATTGTTCAGAGGAATGGAAAAATACTAGATGAGAACTTCCATATACCAGAAGAAATGAAGGGCACTAGAAATGATAAGTACGTGGGTAAATATAAAAGACTATTGTTCTGTTTTCTTCTCTCTTTTTTTTTTTTTAGATGGAGTCTCATTCTGTTGCCCAAGCTGGAGTGCAGTGGTGTAATCTCGGCTCACTGCAACGTCTGCCTCCTGGGTTCAAGCAATTCTCCCTGCCTCAGACCCCCGAGTACCTGGGATTACAGGCGCCCACCACCACGCCTGGTTAATTTTTCTATTATTTACTAGAGACAGGTCTATTACTTACTAGAGCCATGATGGCCAGGCTGGTCTTGAACTCCTGACCTCCAATGATTCACGCTCCTCAGCCTCCCAAAGTGCTGGGATTACAGATGTTACCCATCACGCCTGGCCATTTCTTCTCTTAATGTCTTTGAAAGGCATTTGATGGTCTAAAGCAAAGTTAATAGCATTGTATTATAGAGTTAAATATATTAAAACGGTATTGGAAAGGATAAGAGGAAATGTAATTTTACTGTTGTTAGCTTTTTACATTTTACATGAGATAATATATTATTATTTTATTAAGAATGCATATTATAATCCCTAGAGTAACCACTAAAAAGCAAATATAATGGCTGTATTAGACCATTTTCAGGCTGCTGATAGAGACATACCTGAGACTGGGAAATTTACAAAAGAAAGAGGTTTAATTGGACTTACAGTTCCATGTGGCTGTGGAAGGCAAGCAGGAGCAAGTCACATCTTATGTGGATAATGGCAGGCAAAGAGAGAGAGATTGTGCAGGGGAACTCCTCTTTTTTTTGAGATGGAGTCTTGCTCTGTTGCCAAGGTTGGAGTGCAGTGGTGCGATCTCTGCTCACTGCCAGCTCTGCCTCCTGGTTTCACGCCATTCTCTTGCCTCAGCCTCCCGAGTAGCTGGGACTACAGGCACCCACCACCATGCCTGGATAATTTTTTGTATTTTTAGTAGAGACGGGTTTTCACCGTGTTAGCCAGGATGGTCTTGATCTCCTGACCTCGTGATCCACCTGCCTCAGCCTCCCAGAGTCCTGGGATTACAGGTATGAGCCACCACGGCTGGGCAAGAACTCCTCTTTTTTAAAGCCATCAGATCTCATGAGACTAATTCACTATCATGAGAACAGTGCAGGAAAGACCCGACCCCATAATTCAATCACCTCCCACCAGATTCCTCCCACAACACGTGGGAATTGTGGGAGTTACAATTCAAGATGAGGTTTGGGTGGGGATTGGGTGGGGACTCAGCCAAACTGTATCATGCCACCATTAGCCCCTCCCAAACCTCATGTCCTCAATTTCAAAACCAATCATGTCTTCTCAACAGTCCCCCAAAGTCTTAACTCATTTCATCATTAACTCAAAAGTCCATAGTCCAAAGTCTCATTCGAGACAAGACAGTCCCTTCCGCCTATGAGCCTATAAAATCAAACAGCAAGTTAATTACTTCCTAGATACAATGGAGGTATGTACAGGCATTGGGTAAATGTACCCAACTCAAATGGGAGAAATTGGCTAAACTAAGGGGCTAGGGACCCCATGCAAGTTAGAAATTCAGTGAGGCAGTCAAATATTAAAGCTCCAGAATGATCTCCTTTGACTCCATGTCTCACATCCAGGTTATGACGATGCAAGAGGTGGGTTTCTATTGTCTTGGGAAACTCCACCCCTATTGCTTTGTGGGGTACAGGCTTCCTCCCAGCTGCTTTCACAGGCTGGTGTCAGTGTCTGAGGCTTTTCTAGACACATGGTGCAAGCTGTTGGTGGATCTACCATTCTGGGGTCTGGAGGACGATGGCCTTCTTCTCACAGCTCCACTAAGTGGTGCCCCAGTAGGGACTCTGTGTGGGGGCTCCAAATCCACATTTTCCTTCTGCACTTCCCTAGCAGAGGTTCTCTATGAGAGCCCCACCCCTTTAGAAAACTTCTGCCTGGGCATCCAGGCCTTTCCATACATCCTGTGAAATGTGGACAGAAGTCCCCAAAGCCCAATTCTTGACTTCTGTGCACTTGCAGGCTCAATAACACGTGGAAGTTGCCAAGGCTTGGGGCTTGCACCTTCTGAAGCCACAGCTCAAGTTCTGTGTTGGCCCCTTTTGGCCATGGCAGGAGGGGCTGGGATGTAGTGCACAAAATCCCCAGACTGCACATGGCAGAGGGACCCTGGACCTAGCCCATGAAATAATCTTTTCTCCTAAGCCTCTGGACCTGTGATGAGAGGGGCTGCTGTGAATGTCTCTGGTATGGCCTGGAGACATTGTCTTGGGGATTAACATTTAGCTCCTTGTTACTTATGCAAATTTCTCCAGTCAGCTTGAATTTCTCCTCAGAGAAATGGGATGTCCTTTTCTATCACATTGTCAGGCTGCAAATTTTCCAAACTTTCATGCTCTGCTTCCCTTATAAAACTGAATGCCTTTAACAGTACCCAAGTCACTTCTTGACTGCTTTGCTGCTTAGAAATTTCTTCTACCAGGAACCATAAATCATCTCTCTCAAGTTCACAGTTCCACAAATCTCTAGGTGGGGGCAAAATGCCACCAGTCTCTTTGATAAAATATAATAAGAGTCACCTTTGCTTCAGTTCCCAACAAGTTCCTCATCTCCATCTGAGACCACCTCAGCCTGGACCTTATCGTCCACATCACTATCAGGCTTTTGGTCAAAGCCATTCAGCAAGTCTCCAGGAAGTTCCAAACTTTCCTACATGTTTCTGACTTCTTCTGAGCTGTCTAAACTGTTCCATCCTCTGTCTGTTACCCAGCTCCAAAACTGCTTCCACATTTTCGAGTGTCTTTTCAGCAGCACCCTACTCCTGGTACCAATTTACTGTATTAGTCTGTTTTCGTGCTGCTGATAAAGAAATACCCAAGACTTGGAAACTTACAAAAGAAAGAGGTTTAATTGGACTTACAGTTCCATGTGGCTGGGGAAGCATCACAGTCATGGTGAAAGGCAAGGAGGAGCAAGTCGTGTCTTACGTGGATGGCAGCAGGCAAAGAGAGAGAGATTGTGCAGGGAACTTCTCTTTTTTAAAACCATCAGATCTCATGAGACTCATTCACTATTATGAAAACAGCATAGGAAAGACTCTCCGCCTCCCCATAATTGAATCACCTCCCAATGGGTTCCTCCATGACATGTGGGAACTGCGGGAGTTACAGTTCAAGATGAGATTTGGGTGGGGACATAGCCAAACCATATCAATGGCATGTAGAAAAAGAATCAGTTAAGAAATTAAAATGGAAAATGAAGAATGATTCAATTAACACAAAAGAAGATAGGAAAAACTAAACAGAGGATGAAAAATCAGCTGAGATAACTTAAAAACAAATAGCAAGATGATAAACTTAAACACAATCATATCGATTATCATATTAAATATAAATAGACTATGCACTCCAGTTAAAAGGCAGAGGATGTGAGACTGGGTAAAACAATAAGAGTCAGCTACAGGTTATGCACAAGAAGCTCACTTTTCATATAAATACACAAATATATTAAGAATAAAAGAATGAGAAAAGTTTACCACATAAACAATAAGTATAAAAATGTGATTTCACTATATCTTTATTAACTTTTATTATATCTTTACTATATAGTGATATATTAATGTATCTTTTGTCTAAAAAACATCATAAAAGAAATTAGAAAATATCCAGAAGAAAGTAATAATAAAAATGTGACACATGAAAACATATAAAATGTATCTTTCAACAGGGAAAGGAGAGTCTTTTTAATAATGCTGGGAAAACTGGATATCCACATACAAAAGAATGAAGCTGGACTTATGCTTTACATCATATACAAAAATTAACTCAAAATGGATCAAAGATCTTAACATAGAGCTAAAACTATAAAATTCCTCTAAGAAAGCATAAGGAAAAAGCTTCATTTTATTAGATTCAGCAGTGATTTTTTGGATATGACACTAAAAACACAAGCAATAACAGTAACGTCGATAAATTTGACTATGTCAAAATTTAAAATGTCTATGCATCAGAAGACACAATTAACAGTGTAAAAGGCAACTCACGGAATGTGAAAAAACATTTGCAAGTCATATCTGATAAGGGGTTAATATACAAAATATATAAAGGAACTGTAATTCAACAACAAAAAATGAACAGTCAAAATAAAAAAAATGGACAAAAGAATAGATATTTCTCTAAGAAGATAGATCAATGGCCAATAAACACATAAAAAAGTGCTCAGAATTACTAATCATATGGTAAATGCAAACTAAATGCACAATGATATATCACCTCACATCTATTATTATGGCTTCTGTCAAAAAAAAAAGGGTTGACAAGTATATGGAGAAATTGGAAACCTTGTATACTGTTGATAGGAATGGAAAATAGTAGAGCAGCTGTGGAAAACAGTTATAGTGGTTCCTCAAAAAACTAAAAATGCAATTACTATATAATCCGGCTATTCCACTTCTAGGTATACACTCAAAAGAATTGAGAGCAGAGTCTCAAAGAAATAGTTATATACTCATGTTCATATTAACATTATTTGCAATAAGTGAAAACACCCTAACATCTGCTCATTGACAAATGAATAGATAAACAAAAGGGGGTATACACCTATAATGGAATATTATGCAGTCTTAAAAAGGCAGGAAATTCTGATATATGCTACAACATGAATTAACATTGAGGACATTATGCTAACTGAAATAAGCCAGTCACAAAAAGACAAATATTATATGATTCTACTTACATGAGATAGCTAGAGTAGTCAAAATCAGAGAAAGAAAGTAGAATGATGCTTTCCAGGAACTGAGGTTAGAGGTGATGGACAGTTGTTATTTAATGAGTATAGAGTTTCAGTTTTATGAGATGAAGAGTTCTGAAGATTGGTTGTACAACAATGTGAATGTAGTCAACATTATGAAACTGTACATTATAAAATGATTAAGATGGTCAGTTTTTCTTATGTGTATTTTACCATAATTTTTTAAAATTGAAATAGCATGCAGCTAAAAAGGTGATTAGAAGAAAATGTACAACTTTAAATGCTTTTAATACACAGGAAGAAAAGTTTACAATTAATGACCTAAGCTTTCACATCACAAAAACAGAAAAAGAAGAGAAAATTAAAGTCAAAGTTAGTAGAATGAAGTAAATAACAACCATAAAAGTAGAAAGAGATGAAATACTAAAAAAAAAAAAAAAATGAAAAACTGGTTCGTTAGAAAAATAATTAACCCCTAGCAAGACTGATCATGGGAAAAACACTAATTCCAGTATCAGAAACAAAATTAATAATACATCTATAGGTCCTGGAGATATTATAATGAGGGAATATTATAAATAATGTCAATAAATTCAACAACTAGATGAAATAGACATATTCCTTGGAAAAATACAACTTACCAAATTCTGAACAGACCAGCACTATTGAAGAAATTAAATAAATGATAGGGATCCTTACACGAAGAAAACTCCAAACCCAAGTTGTTTCACTTGTGAATTCTATGAAACATTTCAGAAAGAAGTAATGTATTCATGCATAAATGTTTGGGGAAAATCTGAAACAGTACACTTTATGGGTAAGCATAACCATAACCAAATTTGGCAAAGGCATTACCAAAAAAACAGAATTCTAGGCCTCTATTCCTCGTGAACATAGACATAAAAATCTCTAGCAGGTTGTTAGTAAATTAAATCTAGAATTACATTAAAAGTTTATACATCATAAGCAGCCAGGGTTTATTCCAGGAATGCAAAGATGGTTTAACATTTGTAAATCAACCAATGTAATCTAACTAATTAACAGAAAAAGGGAGGATAATATATGATATATATGATCACCTCAATAGGTGCAGAGAAAGCATTTGACAAAATTAAGCACATATTCATAATTTTTTAAAAAACAAAATCCTGAGAAATCTAAGGATAAAAGTAAATTTTATCAGTATGATAAAAGGCATCTATGAAAAACCTTTGGCCAGAAACCTGCAATGGTGAAACATTAAACACTGACCCCTTAAAAACAAAAATGAGGAAAGCATATCCCCACTACTTTTCACCATTACATTGAAGATTCTAGTCCATGCAATAAAGCAAGGGAGAAAGGACAGATAGAGGAAGAAATAAAATAGTCTTTATTTACAGAAAATATGATCATAGATGTAGAAAGTACTAAGAATCTGCAAAAATTTTTTAAAACATTTTATTAGACTAATGATTTAGCAAAGTATTAGTATATAAGGTCAATCTACAAAAATCTATATTTCTATACAATTGGACAATAAAATTAAAGATTTTCATAACAGTATAAAAAATATAAGACAACCCACATAATAGGAGAAAATATTTTCAAGCTATCTGTCTGAGAAAGAATTAATAGCCAGAATATATAAAGTGCTCTAACAACTCCATAGGAAAACAATCTAATAATCCCATTAAAAACAGTGAAAATATCTGAATAGCTATTTCTCAAATACAAATGACAATCGGGTATGTCAAAATGTGCTCAACATTATCAATCATCAGGGAGCTGCAAATCAAAACTACAATGAGATATCATCTCACCAGAGTTCAAATGGCTTTTATCCAAAAGACAGGCAATAATGAATGCTGGTGAGGATGTAGTGAAAGGGGAACCTCTCATACACTGTGGGTGGGAATGTACATTAGTACAAACACTATGGAGGATGGTATGGGCGATTCTCAAAAAACTAAAAATAAAACTACTGTATGATACAGCAATATCACTGCTAGTAATATACCCAAAAGAAAGCAAATCAGTACACTGAAGAGATCTCAGCACTCTCATGTTTATTGCAGCATTATTGACAATAGCCAATTTTGGAATCAGCCTAAGTGTCCATCAACAGATGAATGGATAAAGAAAACGTGTACATGCACACAATGGAGTACTATTCAGCCACAAAATAGAAGGAGATCCTGTCAGTTGCAACAACATTGATGCAACTGGAGAATATTACGTTAAGTGAAATAAGCTAGGTGCGGAAAGACACTCATTTATTTGTGGGAGCTAAAAATGAAAACAATTGAATCCACAGGGATATGGAGAGTAGAATGACAGTTTCCAGAAACTGGAAAGAGTAGCAGAGGGGGTAAAGTGGTTATGATAAACGGGTACAAAAATATAATTAGATAGAATGAATAAATTCTAGTATTTGATAGCACAATAGGATGACTACATTTAACAATAATTTATGATACATTTATAAATAACTAAGTATAATTAGCATGTTTGTAAACATAAAGAAAGGAAAAATGCTTGAGGGGATGGATACCCGTTTTACCCTGATGTGATTATTACACATTGTATACCTGTATCAAAATATCTCATGTGCCCTGTAAATATACACACCTACTATGCATCCATAAAATTAAGAAACTTTAAAACTATATACAGTATTTAGAAATAAACATTTGTAAAAGATGTATAGTACCTCTCCACTTGAATCTTCAAAACATAACTGAGATAAATTTTAAAAGGCCTTAATAAACAAAGACACATAAAATGTCTATCATTTGGAAGAGTTAATATCATTATCATTTCATTCCAAATTGACCTATGGAATAAACACAATATCAATCAAAATCTCATGGACTTTTTTTGGTAGAAATTGACAAGTTGATTCTAAAAGTTATGTAAAAATTCAAAGGACTTGGAATGGCCAAAAACGTCATGAGAAAGCACAGATTTGGAAGGTTCACTCCACCTGATTTGAAAACTTACTACAATGCAACAGTAATCAGGATAGTGTGGTATTAATGTAACTAAAGACAAATAGGTAATTGGAACATAATAGAGCTCAAAAATATACCAAAGCATATCTTATCAATTGATTTTCCACAAATGTGTTAAGGCTACTCAATATGGACAGGATAATTGTGCCAAAGCAACTGGAAAAATGTGAGAAAAATAAATGAACCCCAACATCAACCCTTAAAATATGCACAGATATTACTTTGAGATGGACTGTATACCTAAAATTAAAATCCATAATTTTAAAGCTTTTAGAGGAAAATAGAATAAAGTTGTGACCTTGGAATAGACAAATATTTCTCAATGAGAACAAAAAAGGTACTAATTATTTTAAAGGTCATAGTGTTCTTCATCAAAATTAAAAGGTCTGCTAATCAGCAGACATACCAGGTAAAAGAAAAAGCAAGCCTTAGATTGGAAGAATACTTACATTATACACATGTGACAAAAGATTTAAAGCTAGAAGATAAAAGACAAGTATCCAATAAAAATATATGCCAAAATCTGAAACAGACACTTTACAAAAAAGTTACATGAAGGGTCAAAAAAGACATAAAAAGTTGATCAAAGTCATAAGTTATTAGGGAAATCCAAAATAAAAATCACAATGGCTTAGCACTTCAGACCCACAAGAACAGCTTGAATTAAAGATTGAAAACACCAAATGTTGGCAAAGATGTGGAAAATGAAAACCAAAGGTACAACTACTTCAGAAAACTGTTTGATACTTTCTTATAAATTTAAAGGTTTGCTGACCCCAGAATTTCTACTCCTGATTATATGCCAAGCATAAATCAAAATGTATTCACAAACAGGCTTCTAGAGGAACATACTTAGTCACTTTCCTTATAACAGGAAAACACAGTAAAGATTCTGAATATGCTTCAATAGGAGAACTAATAAGTAAATTGTATTATAGTTGCATAATGGAATCTCCAAAACACTGTGTTGAGTTAAAAAAAAGCCAGACACAAAAATATATATTGTCTGATTACATTTATATGAAGTTCACAAACAGGCAAAAGTAATCTATGATGATAGAAATTAAAATGGTGATTCTTTTGCGTGCAGTGGCTCATGCCTGTACTCTCCGAAGGCTGAAGTGGGAGGACTACCTGATCCCAGGAGTTTGAAGCCAGACTGAACAACATAGCAAGACTCTATCTCTAAAAAATAAAATTACCAGTTGATAGTTGGGAAGAGATTGGAAGGGGGGCAAATGGAGACTTTCTGGGTTGATGGAAATGCTCTATGTCTTGATTAAGCTGTTGGTTATACAAGTGCATATATTTGTTATAAGTCATTGAATTATACACTTAAGATTGATGCATTTCACACATCAAATTTTTACCTCCATTACAAAAAAAAAATGAAATTTGTCAAAAGATAAATGAAAATCATTCATAGACAAATCTTCCACACAAATAACTCTTGTGGTATCTGGTAGTCCTAAAAAATAGAGAATACTTTAGGGTAAAGTGCCCAGGTTCAAGGTGTTTTAAGATATAACATAAAAAATTATCTTTAGGGCTCAGAATTTGATCTTATGTCTAAAAGTACAACAGTATAGTTATACATTAAAAGTGAGAAGACTAAAAACAGAACTTTCTAAATTTCCCCAGAAACAGGTTGGCTGATGAAGGAAGAGCAGCAGAAGCAGCAGCAATGACAACAGTAACTAGAGTCCAAGGTTGATCTCTGTTGCTGTCTTTGCTCAGCTTTGCTTTGCAGACATAAGTAGGTCATTTGGTCTCTGTGGTTTTCACAGAGGCTTCTAATAAGAGGGTTAGTCAGGTCATTGGCTTTCTGAGAAACATCTTCCAAGAAGCACACTCAGATTGCCTGTTTTCTAGATGAATCTGATGGAATGCTGTTGCAAGCATAAATATTGGAGGGTATGTGTGCCCCAAATTCACCTAGTTAATAATTACCATAAAAATGTATTTTCCTGCTCTGACCCCAGTTGCCCAGCTCTCCAACAGACTAAAAGGGAATTGCGTGAAGTTTTGATACAGAACTTGGTACAGGGAAGCCTATTCTCTGCCTTAGTTCTCTGGCTACCATTAAGTAGTAAATGAGCACTCTAGAAGACGGACAGATGCGAGCATGGACTGGTTCTTATACAAGCACACCTCATTTAATTGCACTTCACTTTATTGTGCTTCTCAATCACCAAGAGCAGTTCTCTCTCTGTGGGACAGGACAATACTAGTGAGATGGCCTGAGACGCTTCTTTCACAGTGTCTTGGTTGATAATTAAAACAAAATTTAGGGTACATTTGAATCCTGTTTGCGTGAATGATGATCATTTAAGATTCTGTAGAATCTAGGATGACAGCTGAATAATATAAACGTGAGTTTTATACTGTGGCCTTAGGGAATAAAGAAAGCTATTATTATAATTATAGGCATACCTCAGAGATATTGCAATACTGCATTTTTTCCACAGATTCAAGGTTTGTGGCAACTCTGTATTGAACAAGTATATAGGTGCTATTGTTTCCAACAGCTTGTACTCACTTCATGTTTCTGTGTCACATTTTGGTAATTCTCACAACATTTAAAACTTGTTTGTTATTATTATATCTGTTATGATGATCTGTGATCATTGATTTTTGGTGTCGCTATTGTAATTGTTTTGGGGTGCCACTGGCTGTGCTCATATAAAGCAACAAACATAATTTAATAATGTTGTGTGTGTTCTGACTGCTGCACTGACAGACTATTCCTCTGTCTCTCTTTCTCTCCTTGGACTTTTCTCACTCTCTGAGATACAAAAAATGATAAAAATAGGCCAACTAACAATCCTACAATTGTCTCTAAATGTTCAAGTGAAAGAAGGAGTTGCACGTCAATTTAAATCAAAAGCTGGAAAAGATTAAGCTTGGTGAGGAAGGCATGTTGAAAGCTGAGATAAACCAAAAGTTAGACTCTTGCACCAAACAGTTAGCCAAATAGTGAATGTAAAGGAAAAGTTCTTGAAGACATTGTAAGTTCTACTCCAGTGAATACACAAATGACAAGAAAGTAAAACAGCTTTATTGGTGATGTGGAGAAAGTTTGAGTAGCCTAGAGAGAACATCAAACCAGCTCCAACATTCCCTTAAGCTATAGCCTAATCCAGACCAAGGCCCTAACTCTCTTCAATTCCATGGAGCCTAAGTGAGATTGGAAGGCTGCAGAAGAAAAGTTGGAAGCTAGCACAGGATGGTTCATGAGGTTTAAGGAAAGAAGCCATCACCATAATGTAAAAGTGCAAAGTGACGCAGCAAGTGCTGATATAGAGGCTGCAGAAAGTTATCCAAGTTATCCAGAAGATCTAGCTAAGGTCATTGATGAAGGTGGCTATATGAAACAACAGATTTTCAATATAAATGGAACAGCCTTCTATTGAAAGAAGATGCCATCTAAGACTTTCATAGCTAGAAAGGAGAAGTGGATGCCTGGCTTCAAAGGACAGGCTGACTCTCTGGTTAGGGGCGAATGCAGCTGGTGACTTTAAGGTGAAATCAGTGTTCATTTACCATTCTGAAAATCCTACGGCTCTTAAGAATGATGCTAAATCTACTCTGCCTGTGCTTTATTAATGAAATAGGAAAGCCTGGATGACAGTACATCTTCTTACAACATTGTTTACTGAATTTTTTAAGCCCATAGTTGAGATCTCTTTCTTAGAGAAAAAGATTTTGTTCTAAATATTACTGGTTATTGACAATGCACCTAGTCACACAACAGCTCTAATGGACATGTACAAGGAGATTAATATTGTTTTTATGCCTATTAACACAACATCCATTCTGCAGCCCAAGGATCAAAGAGTAATTTTAACTTTCAAGTCCTATTACTTAAGAAATATATTTCATAAGGCTTTAGCTGCCATAGGTAGTGATTCCTCTGATGGATGTGGTCAAAGTAAATGGAAAAACATCTGGAAAGGATTAACCATTTTAGATGCCATTAAGAACATTAGTGATTCATGGGAGCTTTTCAAAATATCAACATTAACAAGAGTTTGGAAGAAGCTGATTCCAACCCTCATGGATGATTTTGAAAGGCTCAAGAGTTCAGTAGAGAAAATAAATGCAGATGCAGTGGAACTAGCAAGAGAAGAACAACAAAACAGAGCCCGAAGATGTGACTGAATTGCTGCAGTCTCATGACGAAACTTGAATAGATGAGGTGTTGCTTCTTACTGATGAGCAAAGATAATGGTTTCTTGAGATGGAAATGTATTCCTGGCGAAGATGCTGTGGACATTGTTAAAATGACAAGAAAGAATTTGGAACATTACATAAACTTAATTGATAATGCAGCAGCAGAGCTTGAGAAAATTGACTCTAATTTTGAAAAAAGTTCTGCTATTGGTAAAATGCTATCAAAGAGCATTACATACAACAGAGAAATCTTTCATTAAAGGAAGGGTCAATCAATGAGGTAAACTTCACTCTTGCCTTATTTTAAGAAATTGCCACAGGCACACCAACTTTCCACAACCACCACCCTGATCAGTTAGCAGTCATCAGCATCAAGGCAAGACTTTCCATCAGCTGAAAGATCACAATTTGCTGAAGAAACAGTTGACTGTCTGCCTTTCTTAACAATAAAGTATTTTTGATTCAGGTATGTACATCGTTTTTTAGACCTGATGATATTACATATTTAGTAGACCACAGTATAGTATAAATATAACTTTATATGCACTGGGAAACAAAAAAAATTACTTGACTTGCTTTATTGTGATATTTGCTTCATTGTGGTTGTATTAATCTGTTCTTATACTGCTATGAAGAACTACCTGAGCATGGGTAATTTATAATGAAAAAGAGGTTTAACAGATTCACAGTTCCACATGGTAGGGAGGCCTCTCAATCATGGTGGAAGGTGAAAGACAAGCAAAAGCATGTCTTACATGGCAGCAGGCAAGGATGTGTGTGCAGGGGAACTGCTTTTTTTTTTTTTTTTTTTTTTGGAGACGGAGTTTCACTCTTGTCACCCAGGCTGGAGTGCAGTAGTGTGATCTTGGCCCACCACAACCTCCACCTCTGGCGTTCTCCTGCCTCAGCCTCCCGAGTAGCTGGGATTACAGGCACCTGCCACCACGTCCAGCTAATTTTTGTATTTTTAGTACAGACAAGGTTTCACCATGTGGCCAGGCTGATCTCGAACTCCTGACCTCAGGAGACCTGCCCAGCTCGGCCTCCCAAAATGCTGGGATTACAGGCATGAGCCACAGCGCCCAGCTGGGAACTGGTCTATATAAAACTGTCAGATCTCCTGAGACTTATTCATTATCATGAGAACAGCATGGGAAAAACTCACTCTCATAATTCAGTTACCTCTCACCAGGTCCCTCCTATGACACATGAGGATTATGGGAGTTAATATTCAAGATGAGATTTGGGTGGGGACACAGCCAAACCATATTAATGGTGGTCTAGAACCAAACCCACAATATCTCCAAAGTATGACTATAGTTATAGTAATAGCTTTCTTTATTCCCTAAGGCCACAGTGTAAAATTTGTCTTTACATTGTCCAGCTGCATCCTAGATTCCACAGAATCTTAAATGATCGTTATTCACACAAGCAAGATTCAAATGTACCCTAAATTTTATTTTAATTATGAACCCAGATGCTGTGAAACACACATCAGGTCATCTGAGAAATATTGTCTTATACCACAGAGATAACTGCTCTTAGTGATTGTCAGAAAATTTGGTTACTTTTCTATTGGCTTTATGTAGAATCATAAAAATTTTGAAAAATTAATTAATATCTCAGCATTCATTTATCTCACTTCCACAATTGAAACTGCTCCTAGGCACCTCCTTGGCTAGAGCGTGATCAGTGGAAACAGTAGCACCTAGGTACACTTTAGTGACACTTATGGGTGCAGTAAATGGAGAAATGTTTGGCAAATGCTGTTGCAGAGAATACTCCATTTTTCATTTACCTCTTAAGTCCTACTTATCTCCTATTTTGTCACTTAGCCCATTTCTCACTCAAAAGCAAATGACCAAAACCTAGTATCTGGCTTTAAAAAAAAGACTTTATGCCAATCATGCAATAAAAGGGAGTTCCCCGGGGGGGCGGTGGGGAAGCATACAGGCACACACACAACCACCCAACAAGACCCTCCATCATTTCTTCACGATCCTATAAAAGGGACAAAGGGGAAGACAAACATTTATGGAGAGGGAGATTTTTCTCATAATGGCCCCAATAAATATGTTTGTTGTAGAGAAATAAATGTGAAGGGAAGACATGTAAGCCTGATGTTGAAGAAAGGCTTGTTCATGCTTAATACATTGGAGAAATTTTCAAGAGCTGTTCATCCATGTTAAAAAATATTACCCCTGTAATGCTGCCAAGGACAGGGAGACCTATGGTGACCAGTGGAGTAAGTGCTGGCCGTTCAAGTTAAAGTGCCTAGGGGCAGAAATAATTTACGTATCCAATTTTTCCAGCATGTCAACAACTGAAATTTCAAGGAGGAATGCATGTATCATGGGCATACTTGTTTATAAACACACACATGCACACACATGGATGCACATACACCAGAAAGTCCCTGAAATATGCTTTTTGAAATACGCTTTTTGAATACGTGTATCATGGCCATATGGGCTACTTGTTTATAAACACACACATGCACACACACAAATGCATATACCCCAGAAAGTCCCTGAAATATGCTTTATGAAAGAAAAAAGTAGAGCGGAGGAAACTGTGCTGACCACTTCTGCTGACAAGCGTCCTACTGCCTCCCCTGTATCCCAGGATTACCTGTGGGCTGTGAAAATAATCTGAAAAACAATCCAAGGACACAGGGTAATTCCAGAATATAGGGTTAAAGACAGTGGTATGCTTCAGTGACAAATAATAAGAAGACAAGCCACATATCTATAAGCTACTCAAACCTTGTCCTCCAAGGTGAATTTCTGGAGGTATTAAAGCCAGAAGAATAAGCCAGAAGAATTGGATAAGCATGATAACTTTCTTACGATTTATACACCCAGTTAATTATTTAGCAAAAATTTGGGGAGTAATGAATATGTTTTGGTCACTGTCCTTGGTGCTGGGACTAATGCTTGAGAATCTGACATTGTAAGTTAAAGCTCTAAAATAGTGTTTTAAGCACATTACAAAGATAAGCACAGTGTTGTATTATTTGGTGAAAATATTTATTTTTATGAGCTCCTTTTTTTCCCCAAAAAGTTCCAATTACACATTCACTGCTTTGTTTCTTTCCTCCAAATAAGACTGTTCACCAGTAATAAGATAGTTAAAAATTCAGATTTCACAATGGAATTGGGGTGGTACCAAATCCCTCTCTGCCTGTAGCAAAATTTATTGCAACTCTGAAAGCTCTCTGCCAATCACAATTATAATCACGAAACTGAACTAGTATTGCAGGTCATATAACCAAGTCTTCAAGGAGAGGATGACAAGATGGATAGGAATTTAATGGATTTATGGTATTAGACAATGAAGAAAAATACCTGTCTGGACTAATCATAAACTTTTCTTTAGTTGCAATTAACCTCATGTTGAAATACTATGTGGCGGCTATGTAACTGATAGCACTTAAGGAAAGCAATGAATGTGTAATTGTCTGGAGCTTTTTGGGAAAAAAAAAGTCTCTTGAAAATGAGCATTTTCCCCCAATAATACAGCATTGTGCTTATATTTAGAATGTGCTTAAATATCATTTTAGAGCTTTAGCTCACAATGAAAGATTATCAGGCATTAGTCCTAACACCAAAGACAATGACCAAAACAGTTCTGTTGCCCCCAAAAAATTCTAAAGATTTTCTAAATAATTAACTAGACATATAAGTAATAAAAATATCATGCTTATTCAATCAATATAATAAAATTTGAAATGTGTATTTAACAACAGAATGAAATCAAAGGTTAAAGGACTAGACAATAAGCTTCTTGAGAGAAGTGATCTTATTGTTTGTTATCATCATTGTAGTTTTCCTCTTTTCCTCTCAATTTTGCATCCACTACATAGCAAAAAACCTGAAGCATAACATTACTCAAGTATTTGTTAAAAGTGTATTCTGTAAATAAAGTCACTCCAGACACTGTCTCTGGTAAAAATAGTGCCTGATCCCTGACCTACACTTCAAACCAGGTCATCTGCCTTCAGTTACCTTCCTTAGCGAGTATTTCATCCTATAACAATCAGGAATTTTATTCTACCAGAGTGGGAAGGAAAGTAATCAGTTAAGTTTGGGATGATGAATGAATTATCATTAGATTTTATTTGATTTCCATGGCATTTCTATGTTCTTCGTCCTGGATTCTTTACCTGATGTTTGACCTCAGCTGCTTGGGTGAACTTATCCATGTAGGTACTTGAAGGGTATTACCTCTTAATTATCTTCTGCCAGGATTTGCACCCACAGTTTTCTTTGACCTAAATATGCCTATGTCCTCCATTTTAACGTACCTCTTCAGTGTCTCCTCTCACTCTCTTTTCCCTTCTCAACCTTATTATGATCTATAATTGTCTTTAGAATCACAAAGCATGGTAGAGCATTTCTGGTCTTGTACAACATAATAGAATTGAAAAGTGGGGCTCTATTAATATATATTATTGATATATTCATAGTTTCAGAATACATTACTTGATTATGTTAGTTTGGGTAGATAGAAATACTTACTGGTAGGCTTGTACATTTTTAATTAAAGATGTTATTATTAACTATGGAAATAAGCCCACAAAATGCATAGTGGAATTCAGAAAGCATAGAGTCAAATTTGTCAAACAATTTGAATTTTGCATATAAGCTGAGTTTGAATTTAATAAGTACTTACATTTGCTATTTTCATATGTGTGTGTGTGTGTGCCTGAAGTACTGTTCTAATTTGGAATGTATAGTGCAATACATCATAGAGTGACCATATAATTTATTGTCCAAACTGTGTGACACTTTCGAGAGTGAAAAGTGCATAGGGAATACTTACACCAGAACAATAGGCATAAATTGAGATGGTTCTGAGAAAACCAGGACGCATGGTCACCCTCAAAGAAGTGACTGGGGCTCATGTTAACAGAACTGACAGACACCCAAAGGTAACCTACCTGGGAACCTGCACCACAGAAACTGATCAGCAGGTGCCCCACATGTAGCCAGACTGTGCGTCATCAGTCTGGGAGAAATTGAGTTTTCAGTTTGGACTTTAGTGGTGTTTTGTAATCTGTTTCCCAGAGATCTGCCAAACTCTAGGTTGAACACATGGATTCTTAGAAATTATCCATCATGAATTGTTTGGTATAAAAATAGATTTCAGAAGTCCCAGGGCAGATATTACTAGATTTCTATGAAAAAGAAACAAAGAATAGAAGTATAAACCTACAGGAATGGAGAAGCAAGGAGGATAATGGATGTTAGAAATACTGGCAAAGAGGGCAAAAATGTGCAGTTAGCTAATGATTACATGAATATAAATATGGAATATTTATTAAATAGGAAAATTAGGCCCTAAAAGAAGTCTTCTGTCACTGTTTTAATATCTAGGTTTTTGGTCATTTCCAAAACCAGGAGTTGAAGTGGGATCTATGTTACCTTGGTAATATAGTTTGAATGTGTGTCCCCGCCCAAATCTTATGTTGAAACGTAATTCCCAATGTTGGAGATGGGGCCTGATGGGAGGTGACTGGATGATGGGGGTGAATTTCTCATGAATGATTTAGTACCATCTCCCTTGGCACTGTCTCTGCAATAGTGAGTGAGTTCTTGTGAGATCTGGTCATTTTAAAGCATGTGACACCTCCCTCCTTGCACTTTGTTGCTCATTCTTTCACCATGCGACGTGCGTACTCCTCCTTCACCTTTCACCATGATTGTAAGTTTCCTGAGGCCTCCCCAGAAGCTGAGCAGATGCCAGTTTCACACTTCCTGTACAACCTGCAGAACTGTGAGTCAATTTAACCTCTTTTCTTTATAAATTACCCAGCCTCGGGTATTTCTTTTTTTCTTTTTTCTTTTTTTTTTTTTTTGAGACAGAGTCTCGCTCTGTCGCCCAGGCTGGAGTGCAGTGGCCAGATCTCAGCTCACTGCAAGCTCTGCCTCCTGGGTTTACGCCATTGTCCTGCCTCAGCCTCCCGAGTAGCTGGGATTACAGGCACCCGCCACCTCGCCCGGCTAGTTTTTTGTATTTTTTAGTAGAGACGGGGTTTCACCATGTTAGCCAGGATGGTCTCGATCTCCTGACCTCATGATCCGCCTGTCTCGGCCTCCCAAAGTGCTGGGATTACAGGGGTATTTCTTTATAGCAATTTGAGAACAGCCTAACACACTTTGAGTTCTTAAAGATATGCACCATCTGTAATTTGCTTGTATGTATCTAAAACCCCTCAAAAAGCAGATTCTTACATGCATCTTTCTGTCCTAAGTACAGACAGTTTCTTATTCTTGTGGTATAAGGTACTGGGTAGTCGTCCAATATCCCCATTTCCTGGTCTACCTGCCCTGTGTGATCCCCTTCCCACCAGCATGGTTGAGATGTATGAATATGATACGATAATCATTGCCTTGATTGGGTAACATTATTTGACAAAGATAATGGATTAGTCACTCCCATGATGAATTTGCTGGAAAAGCTGATTTTTGGTAAAGCTTAGTGTAAAGACCAAATGGGCTTGTTAGGATCTTCTGAATTGAATGAAACCTCCCAGGCACATGCAGTGGCTGGAAAACCACAGGTTAAGACATGATTAAAGTGAAAAGGAGCAGAAATGACACAGTCCCTGCACACAACAAATCCCAGAGAGGCAAGAGCTTCACTGAACTCACTCACAAACTTTCCCAAATTCACCAATCAGCTAGCTCTTTAAACTCACCCTCTTGGTGAGGGGACAGGCAAAGAGGCAGAAAGGCAACTCTAGGTGAGCTGCCTCTATATAGGGCACTATGCAGGCAAGGGCAAATATATTTCTCCTCCAACAGAGAACTGGGGATAAACAGTCATTATTCTGTTTCTTTATATTAGGTCTAGCTGGCTTAAATATGTGTCCCATCAAGTGAAGACATATGTGAGGCTAAATAGAGAACTATTTAATAAAGCAAATTTTCAACTCAATACTAAAGCAAACAACCTAATTTTAAAAAGGGCAAAAGATTTGAAGACATTTCACCAAAGAAAATATGTAAGTGGCCAATAAGCCATTGAAATATGCTCACATCAATGGTTATGAGGAGTAATTGTCCTTAGTCTAACTAGGGAAATGAAAACTGAAACCACCATGAAATATCAATACATTCCCTAGAACAGCTGCGATTAAAAATCTGATAACACCCAGTCTTAACAAACATGTGCAGCATGTGGAAATCTCATATACTACTGGCTGGATGCAAAATGGTACAGACACTTTGGAAAAGAGTTTGGCAGTTTCTTATAAAGTTAAGTATATATTTACCTTACAATTTAACAATTCCTCTGCTAGATACTTACCTGAGAGGAATAAAAACATATGTCCCACATAAAAAGTTGTACATGAATGTTCGTAGCAGCTTTATTTATAATAGCCAAAAGCTGGAACGAATTCAAATGACTATCAACTGGTGAATACACAAATTGTGATATATCCATATAAACCTATGCAGAATACAAATACACACAACAATATATTTGGATTTTAAAAGTATCATACTAAGTGAAAGAAATCCTTTATGAAAGACCATATGTTTTCTTGTATATAAAATTCTCTCATAGGTAAAAACTATAGTGACTGAAAACAAGTGAGAGATAGCTAAAAGCTAGACAGACATAGGGAAAAAGGGTTGACTGAGCACGAGGGAAATTTTTGGGATGATGGAAATGTTCTATATCTTGATGATGGGGGTTGCTATATGTTAAATCTCATGAGACTGATACCACCTAAAGTGAGTAAATTGTATTTTACAAAATTATATTTCAATAACGGTAACTTTTTTAAAATGCTGTAAAGATGACAATTTTGGTTTTAAGATTATTTAACCCTCAAGATACTGGAGAGTGATCATCAGGGCTGCTGCATATGGTTATGTAAGTCGTGTGTTTATGTAACTGTCCAGTTAAATGCAGACACTCACTCAAGAATTTGAGTAGTACCAGTTGTCCACCAGCATGCATCATTTTCCTACTCTTGCCTCACCCAGAACAAGGGGTACAGACCATCCAAAACCTGAACTGGTAATTAAATTGCCTTCTAAGGTTTTAGTTAAGAAATCTTATCCACAAAAGTTTAGAAACTTTAGTGAAGTACCAGGTTTTATTAACATCATATCTAGTAGAAAGGGGACTGGATAAATATTAATACAGGTAGCAGACAACTCCTTGTTTACCTGCTTCATACCCTTTTACTTGGATAACATGTCTCCCCTATGTTGCAATTACCCAGTTCACTCAGCATAAATTAGGTGTGATATTGCTCTGCCCTTCCCCCAGGTCCCAAGGGTGGGCTTATAACCCAGGTCCAGGCAGAGTATTTCATCTCCTTAGCTATGATATTTGATTCATGGAAGGTCATGTGCCCCAAGAAGGCCATCAGGAGATTGTGAGGTAAAAAGACTGTATAAAACAGAAGCTCTTGGTAGCTTTCTTTATGCCTCATAGAAAGAGCCTGCCTGGGAATGTAGCCAAGAGCTAAAAGCAATACTGAGAGATGAAAACAAACAGATCCCTGACAATA
Source organism: Mandrillus leucophaeus (assembly GCF_000951045.1). Taxonomy (NCBI): domain Eukaryota; kingdom Metazoa; phylum Chordata; class Mammalia; order Primates; family Cercopithecidae; genus Mandrillus; species Mandrillus leucophaeus. Next base: position 2,500,634 of record NW_012103243.1, read on the forward strand.
CATTTTGGGCATTGGAATCCCACCATGCAGGGACTTTTCAGTTACTGGAGCCAATATATTTCTCTTATGTTTAAGCTAGTCTGAATTAAGTTTCTGTCACATGTAACCAAGAGCGCCAACTAATACTTAACAAAGGCTATTGGAGACTTTCTATGACAGAACAAAAAGTAAAATATAAAAAAGTTTACTCAAAAATTTTTTATAGTCAATTTGTTTTTAGATTTTCTTTCTTTTCTTTCTTTCTTTCTTTCTTTCTTTCTTTCTTTCTTTCTTTCTTTCTTTCTTTTTCTTTCTTTTCTTTTCTTTTCTTTTCTTTTCTTTTCTTTTCTTGTCTTGTCTTGTCTTTTCTTGTCTTTTCTTTTTTTTCCTGACAGTGTCTCATTCTGTCACCCAGGCTTGAGTACAGTGGCATTATCTTGGCTCACTGCAACCTCCACCACCCAGGCTCAAGTGATTCTCCAGCCTCAGCCTCCCGAGTAGCTGGGACCACAGATGTGCACTACCACATCTGGCTAATTTTTATATTTTTTGTAGAGATGGAGTTTCGCCATGTTGGCCAGGCTGGTCTTGAACTCCGAAGCTCAAACCAATCCACCCACCTCGGCCTCCCAAAGTGCTGGGATTACAGGCCTGAGCCACCATGTGTGGCCTAGTTTACTCAAAATTATAGGTAGCTGATGTATAGAATATTGAATTGAAGTCAATAGCCTCACCCTAATCCTAAAATTACCACTGACTTATTTTGTAACACTGAATCAGTGTCTCAATCTCTCTAGGAGCAGTTGTCTTATATCTAAAATGAGAGTATTGAATTAATCCACTTTGAGCTGTCTGAATTCACAGGAACTCCATGACTGGCAGAGATAGAGCCCTAAAGTTGTTAGTGCTAATAACTCTCCTCCAAGCCTTCCCAGTAATATTATCAACTATTGATAAGCATAGATTTTATTTTATAAGCAGTAGAAAAGTTTTTGGTCTGGGTAGGATAAAAAAAGTGCATGGCAGTAGCAACACTTAGACTTCTTCCTGGGATTTCACAAGCCATGTTAGAGGGAAGGCATAAAACAGAAAAGAGCAGCCGAGTGTGATGGTGCATGCCTGTGGTCCCAGCTACTCAGGAGGCTGAAGCTGGAGAATTGCTTGAAGCTGGGAGGTAGAGGTTGCAGTGAGCCAAGATCATGCCACTGCACTCCAGCCTGGGGAAGATACTGCTTGATGACTGCAGGGTGAATGCTTTTATGGGAGGTACTCTTTTGGGGACTCAAAAAAAAAAAAAAAAAAAAAAAAAACTGAGGTATATTTCACGGACAGTGAGGAGGAGAGATATTTGTCACAATTAGGCCAGTGGTGGCTCAACTTTAATACAACTTCATTAAAAAAACTGAAATATGAAAATATGCTCAACTCTGTTCATAATAAAAATGGGAATTAAAATTATGTTGAGATAATATTTTAAACATTTTTATTATTCAATTAAAAATCACTCTTGCAGCATATACTTAGGGCATCTTGAGTCTCTATACTCTTAGGTTGCAAGGAAAAAAAATCACTCTAGAACCTAGCAGCTTGAAATAACAATGGTTTGTAATTTCTCATGATTCTGAGAGTTGATGGGGATCAGCAGGATGGTTCATCTGGAGGTGGGGGCTGGGCTACAGTCATCTGGGGATCTGAGTAGGCTGGAGCACTCATGATGGCCCACTCATATGACAAGTGGCTGGTTCTGACTGTCATGTGGCAGTTCATCTGGGACTGTTGACTAGAGCACCTTGATTCTCCATATGTCTTCTCCATATGGGTTGGATTCCTTGTTGTCTCAGCTTCACAGGGGTAAATGTTCCAAGCTTGAGAAAACAGAAAATGTAGATTTCTTAATACCCTTTTATAACTTCTGAATTTTGTACTATATGATTGTATTCTTATTAAAAAATAATTAAGTACATTTACATTTTCTTAAATCCAAACAATGAGACATAGAAATTTCACTTCTGAGCATGAACTCCCAGAGAAATGTAGATCCCTTATAAAAGGAGACAAAATTAGAAATGTTATTATTGCAACCCTGTTTGCAACAGTGTAAAAAATGGAACTAACATAAATGTCTATCTACCAAGAGTAGATGACCAATAAATCACAGTGTAGCCATATTATGGAATACTACACAAAACTTAAAAAACTAAGAGTTATATACTTACTAACATGGAAAGATTTCCAAATGATAGTGTTGCATATTAAAAACTCAGAAAACATGAATTCAGTGTCAAAAATGATTAAAAATAAATATGCATATACATACATACATACATGTACAAACATAGCACAGAAAAGGATCTGACAGTTCTAGGGAACTTCAGTGCCTCTACGGTTTCCTTTTTACAATAAAAATTACATTTTTATTACGTGTATTATTATATATTAATGGAATTAAATTAAAAAGAAAGTCAACTTTTGTCTCAAGATGGTGGATTAGCCATTCTCAAACCATGGCTACTGTGTTTGTCTTCTAAGGCTCACTTTCACCTTATTTTTCTACAACCCTCACCCTGCTTCATTGAAACACATGATAGAAAGATATAAGAACAGCTAAAGCAAACAGTAGAGTTAAATAGAATGTAGTAATAAGTAACAGGAATGAAGATTAGAGAAAATGACTAAATAAAAACAAAATAATACCATCACTTCCACTACCAAGATACCATGTAGTTTGCTAAAATGTGCTGTAAAAAATAATTATTTTATAGAAAGCAGTGTATGTGATTCAAATCAGTGAAACATGGGCTCATTAGCTGTCCTTCACATATTCTTGAAAAAAATTTAAAGCCCATTTTCCAATAAAGGGCAGATTGATAATGCACTATAAACTGTCATAAGGAATTCTCACTGAGTTGTAATGGGTATGAAAAAATGTACCTTATTCTACATTTACAGGAGCAGTAGAGTGAAGTTTTCCATTTCCTCATTAATTAATTCAAAGACGGGTCCTGAGCCTTCCATGTGAGACACACACATCCTGCAGAGCCTATAAGAGGAGACAGACTTTCAAACAATTACAGTAAGTGTCTGGGAATATGGCTGATAGACCACTTATCTGGACCTAAGAGAGGCATAAAAGAATGATTAAAAATTGCTAATAATATGGTCATATCTAACACTTTGAGTCCTTACTAAGTGCTAGGCACTGTACTGTGAGTTTTACATACATTCACTCTTTGATTCTTCCATAATTCTTATAATGTAGATACCATTGTTATTTTTTCTAGTGAGGATTCTGCTGGTTAGAAACTTAAGTAATTCCTTCCAGGTCATGCAGCCAGTCAGTAGTGGAGCCTGGATTCTAGCTCGTGACTGTCTGGCCTTCATGCCCTGATTTTTCCAAGATTTGTACAATATTGCTGGCCAGCTGGCTCTTAATGAATTGGTAAGCTGGCACTATGCTGGTTGTGGGGAGGCATGAAAGAAGGTAGTATCTTTGAAGACCTACTGGTGGTTTAACTTGGCGAAACTCAGGAATGAAAAGTGGCAGGACATGAGGCTGAACATGGAGGCATTGGCTGAGCCATAAATGGGTCATAAGCCAGTAAAAGAATTTAGGTTTTATTATATAAACTATAGAAAGATACTGAAATGTCTCTGGGAACAAGTCAAGTCAGCTATTATAATTCTTGTAGCATAAAGTGCAAATTATTCTAAAGGTATTGAGAAAGCAAGGAGATCATTTAGGAAGATGTTTCAAAGAGTCTAATCAATACATAAAATGAGCTTGAACCAGTAAGAGGAGAGAGAGAGTATGAAAACTGTTCTCTTGAATCCATTTGTTGCCATCCTTCTGAGAGAAAAGTAACAGAATCGTGCTGAACAAAACTTACCTATCAAGGCACCAAATGTACTGTGTTATTAACATTCACATTCCAACCCAGTGGTCATAGCCATATGTTGCTATTTCCTACTCAATTTTAATTCCTGGACCATTGACCTCAGTCCCTGAGAAATTCCTATGTTAACACAGGGCTGAGAGAATGTTGATTTGAGTTGTTAGGATTTCATAGCTCAGAAGAAGATTGAAAGATATAGTGCAGAGTTAATGGATTTTTCAGCAACTTCCTAAATAAAATGTATGGTCTTTGCTAAATATCACCTTGTTTGCTAATGTGTTAGCCAATTTTCTCCAGAGAAACAGAATCAATGGGATATATAAAATAGGAATTTACTTGCACAATTATGAAGGCTAAGAAGTCCCACAATCTGCTGTCAGCAATCTGGAGGTTCAGGAAAGTGAGTGATACAGTTTCAGCCCAAGCTCAAAGGCTTGAGAACCAAGAGAGCCAATTATGTAAGTCTTGGTCTGAGTTCCAAGTCCTGAGTGCCAGAAGTGCTGATTCAAGGACAGGAGAGAGAGAGAAAAATTCACCCTCTCTGTCTTTCTATTCTATTCTGGACCTCATTGAATTAAATGAAGTCCACCTAAATTAGAGAGGGTCATCTGTTTCATTCAGCCTACTGATTCAAATGCTAATCTCTTCCAGAAACAATCTCACAGACATACCCCAAAATAATGTTTTACCAACTATGCAGACATCCTTTTACCCAGTCAGGCTAACACACAGAATTAACTATTGCAGTTAATGTGTGAGGTCTTTGTGTTTCATATTTCCCTAGTGTCCCAGGATGAAATCATCCACAGGTCTTGAAGGGAGAAAAAGACAAAATTCAAGTAGGTGAATTTTATTGCATGATGGAAGCTCTGGTAAAAGAGTTGGTCATGAGGAGATTGAAAAGATTAGTTAGAGTAGGCCTCGAGATTATTGTTTTTTTTCCAATTATCCATGCTTACACTTTACCCAATGGCCATGGAAAATCAAGACTCAGTCACATTGTCAAGGATCCTCTTGTGAATGGCACACATCTCATGTAAAAGAGCTTTTTATAATAATGAATTATTTAGGGTTACCTTTTCAAATTGAAGGGTGCTGATATTTTAAATGTGTCCACTTTCTGTAGTATTGTAGCTACAACATGGCACTCTTCAGGTAAGTATTTGGACACTTGAATTTTAAATACTAAGGACAATTTTTACTAAGGAAAACTGTTTTACTAAGGAATTTTACTAAGGAAAATCTTTAAGTTAGCAGAGAAAAAATATTTTTAGAATTATGAATGCTAATAATAATATGAATTGAAAAGAACTGCTTTAAGTCCTTCTGTCACAGAAGAAGTGTATTACGCAAAGAGTAACGGTGTGAACTGGAAGCTGGGAGAGCTGGCTTTGTTCCCTTCACCAGCGATCATTGGGGTGTGTCACTTGATATCAAGGACTTCCGTTTATCAACCACAAAGTGGTGGTAAAAATGGCTTTCTTTACCACTGGCTTCTGGGGTAGATAAATGATAGTCAGACTCATGCCAACTACTCGGTAAAATATGAAGATTCTAGTTAATTAACCTTTTTTTTTTTTTTTTTGATCGCCATAACAAAGAGTCAATTCAGTTTTTCCACTAGATTAAATGACTTTCCGTTTTTTTTTAATTGAAGGAGTTGGCCAAGCATTTTGCCTTGAACTGTCCCTTCTTCCTAGACTAATCCTATATCCAATTAAGCCCAAGCCCTGCTGATTTTACTTTCTAAATATTTCTCATATCTGTCTACTCCTCTCAACACCCATTCCATTTCTCTAGTTCAGGGCTCATTATCTTTTCAACAAATGCTACAGTAGCCTTTTAATCTCCCTGTCTCCATTTTTGTTCTATTTTAAAATTTCCCTCTTCTTGTAGGCAGAGTCATTTTTCTAAAACTCAGCCTGACCATCTGTGGCTTCCCATTTCCTGTGGGCAAAGTCCATGCTCCTTAGCCCAGCTTGCAAGAATGTTCTTAGACTGTCTCCCCATTCTGTCTTCCATTTTTGCTTCCCCTACTATGTACTTTGTATGGTATGCCCTAGTAATAGCAAACCACTGCAGTTCCTTGCATATACCAGGGCATTTTATTCCTCCTCTATGTCCCTCTGCCTGGGACATCAATCCTACCTTTCTTCACTCAACTTCCATTTTTTATTACTTAAGGCTTAGCTAGTCATTATCTCCTCCAGAGCCCATCCCTAAACATTTCATTTGACCCACACTTTCTCCTCTGTTTTCACAGCCTCCCAGCCTTGCTTTTTCTAGTACACCTACCTTTTATATTAACATGGTATTTCCCCCACAAGACTACAAGTTCTTCAGTGTCAGGAACCATATCTTGATCACCTGTGTCTCTAAAACCCAGGACTATGGATGGTTCATGGTAACTTTCAATAATGTCCCTTGCTCTGATTCTTCCTCACTTTTCTATCCTTATTCTTTTGCTTCTATAGAAGTTTAATGCTGGAATTAGAGACCATCTGGTCCAATTCTTTTCTCTATCACTCCATTTACAGAAGAGAAAACTGAAAGTAGGATTTTGTGCCCTAAATCATACAAGCAAATAGTAGCAGAGTCAGATGCAGAACCCAGTTCTCCAGAGAACAAGGGTTAAACAACATGAAATAAAAGTTATGGTAAAGTTTTTGGCAGAATGCCTGGCATGTTGTAGGAGCTTAGTATGTGATAGGCCATTTCTGTTCTAAGCCAATTGTCTTTCCATGATATTCCCCTGCCTTTCTGCAAGAGTAACTCTTCCAGTTGCTTTTCTTTTGCTCTTCAGTCCCTCAGGTTGATAGAGCTATGGAGATTATGGCTTTCAAAGTGTTTGAGAGGAACCATATTTTATAAATCCAACATTGCTGACTGCTGAAGGTATGCTATTAAAAATGTTAACTCACCAGGACCAGAAACACCCCGATGAGGGTGCAGAGTTTTCCTGTTACATTTAATTAAAAGATCATTTTTATGACAACATCATATTAGGGGTGATAAAAGGATCGTAAATTGCTTCATGAGGTCACCAAGGAAGTTCCAATGCCCCATTAGTTTTCATTGTCCAGTCCCTAGATATCAACACTTACTTTTATCACAAAGTACATAAAACATACTGACCTTTCTGGTTGCCATACACAAATGTTCCCCAAAATCATATTGAACTTGTTTCACATCTGCAACTTATTACTGCCAAGGGCAGATGTAAAATGTGGCTAATATTTTATATGCTATAAAAGGATGAAGTTCTGGAAAATTACAGATGTAAGTGCTTTGGTCTCTGAAACTTAACATGTCCTTCTGTAAATATAATAACTTTGACCTCCTGTTTTTGATTATAGAATTATAACCTAAAACGTAAGTGGGAAGCCATGTATCAGCAAGAATACGGATAAGCAGGGATGATTATTTAACTGAAGCACATGTTTGTTGTTTAAAATCAAAGGAAAAATTATTTTAATTTTGTTACTTATGGAAATACAGATGTTATTCTACAAAGATATATTTTATGATTGTAATTAAGAAATGGTTTTACACAACGTCAAAAAAAGTCTAAACTACTAACCACAATTTTATGAAGAACCTGTCAATTTCCACAGAAGTGACAGAATCTTCTGCATCTTTGTTATTTTGGTTTGGACATGCCTGTTTAATATTCAGAAAATCATAGTGCAAAGGAATTTCCAGAAGTCAGGTTCTCCAAAGTGGCTTTACAAAGCACTAATTTCTAAAACCTTTATAAAACAATTTTATTAAGACCTTCACTGAAAACCTTGATTTTTTTTATCACCTGGTTCATTCCTCTTTCCAAAGGAAGTGACCAGCCAAAACTGTCTGTATGCAACAAAAAGATAAAAATTTCAATTAGGCTCAGTGCTGTCATAAGCGGACCACATGAGAAAGCTTGAGATAATCCACATTACATATTGATGTCTATCAGCTTCGAGACCACAGCCGTGATTCATTCCAGGCCCCTTTTGTAGGTTTGGCAGCCACTGCACCCAATAAAGGCCTAATCATATTAATTTATGCCCCTATCAATTATACATTCAGATTCCCCAGATAGCTTGTCAGTTTTTATTCACTATTTTCCAAAAAATACGCCTATTACAGTTACTGTGCAAATAGTAGGACTGTCAGAAATGGAGATTTAAAGAATATTACTTAAAAGAGGTGGGCTTCCTTAATTTATAAATGTTGTATTATATGTCATACATGTGCTAGTTTTAAAATCAGGGGCACTGTGAAGATGGATGTCACATGAAGGACTTTCTACAAAGGGGAAGGGTGAACCTTCTCAATTCCTTTGTGGTGCTTTAATAGTTCTTTAAATCAAACAATCTTTGGTTTATCTGTAAAATATCTCAGATACTATTATTTGAAACATCATTATTCTCTCAAACAAGAATCTTCAATTAAATTACTTTACAGGCACTATCTTCCTACTCTATTTTGCCATGTGGCTGAAGGTCTTGTGAAGGTGGTCTTCAGAGTATCTGCATATTATCTTTGGCGATGGTATTGATAGGCTGCTTCAGGCAGGTATAGGGTGCCTCAGCGTGGTGGGGGAATCCCTGTTCATAAGCAAGGGAGTATCAGGACCCCAGGAACCAGGAACTATGGGCAATTCTGCAGTAAGGAATAATACAAGTTATAAGATCCTGGGAGTCAGGCAGTGAATTAGCCAGAGCAGGGGGTAAGGTAAAGTAAACCAAGTCTAACTCTGTGCCCTTCTGCTTTTTCTTTTTCCCCCTCCATCTCCCAAATCAGCTGCCCATTCATGTCCACGCTTGCAGAACCTTGTCCTCCTCTAGCTGACATCTAGTTCTTGATGATATATTTGTGAATCGGCTCAAAGCTGAGCCTTTTCAAGGAGAGATGTAGAGAAGAGCCTCTGTGTGGGTAACCTGAGCACCCAACTACTATAGGGAGGGCTGGAGGGATTGGAACTGTTTGGAACATATCAGACAGTGGAAAGTCCTTTGCTTGTTGAACAAATACATATAGAGATCTACCAAAAAAACAAAAAAAAGATGTAGACTCTGATTCATAGAGCAGAGATTCTAGTGGTTGAGTGGTAAAACAACAAATAAAGATAAAATTACAAATTTTGTTCAGGTTATAAAGACTAATGTAGGATGTTATGAGAAAGCAAAAGAGGAGACCTTTTGATGGGAAGATCCAGGAAGTTTCATTCAAGCTCAGGATTGGGTAGGACTCTGCAGGAGGAGAAGAGCAGCCTGAAGACATATGCTATCTCCACTTCTTTCCTAATCCCTCAGACATGACAATAGAAATGTACAACTATAAATCCATAAAGACAAAAAAAGAGTTAGAGAAGAAACTACAGCATATGTATTGACAAGACACTGGCAGTTGGAAAGTCTAGTTGGAACCTTGGGTTTCCCTAAAAGCAGAAAATGAAACAAAGCCTTATATGGAAAATGAACCAGGACAGCAGAAGTGAGAAGGTGGGGAATGTGAGACTGGAAGGGGGCTCATGAGCTGGCTCCTATGTTGCACAACTGGGTCTCAGATCCCTTGGGAGCTTTCAGAGGAGCTGTGTAACTTGAAGCAGGCTAGAGCATGTGTTCATGACGCCCTCCCCTACCTTTGAAGGGCTGCCTTCAGGAGGGTTAAAATCTTTATACCTCTGGGTTGCTTCCAGGCAATGACTTCAGACAAAACTCTGGGGTGGCAAAGCAGAGAGAGACTGAAGTCCATGCTTGATGTGGGAAACAGATCGTGCATGTGGAACTGTCTACCGCTGCACTGAAATCAGCTGGGCAGACAGTTTGTGGCACACAGTGCCTTACAAGTGGTTGCTACAGGCAGGGAATAGAGAAACCAGGATTCCAACTGTCTGCAGGGGAGAATGCCAATAAGAACCAAGATAGCTCCTGTCACAAGCCCCACTACCTTTGAAGGCAGGCGTGTGATGTGGAGTTGATTACAGAAGAATGGATTGGAAACCTGTACAACGAGCATTCATCAATCCCACCATGCCTGCGCCAGCTCCAGCAATCAGGCAATTTCTCCTTCCCATGCCAGAAGAATGGAGGCTTTCTTTTCTAGGGAGCCCAATGTAGACTACTGCTGAAAGTAACCCTTAGTGATAGTAATTGCTCCTGCTCCCTGGCTACCCATTTTCTCTTTTCTTGTGCAGGTCTCTGAGTAGCTAGACTTTTTCTCTATGCATTTTCTCTTTCTCATTTTATGTGGTTCTGTTAGTTTTTGATAAGAAACTTCCTCTGGGCTTTGTGAATCTCAAATGAACTTCTGTGTGGATGTCACCAAGAGTTACTGAGCATCATATGAAGGTTTTCTAAGTTCTACTCTCATAATCTCACCCCATGGGAAGAAAAGCCTGCTTAGTTGCCTTATAGACAGTCGCCTTTTCCCATTGCCTTCATCTTGATGGATAATTCTCAGAGAATTCCATTCTTTAATTGTGTCAAACTCCTCCCCACTTTCCTGCACCAACCTTGGTGCCAAACCTGAAGGTGGGGTGGATTACTTCCACAAACATATCATTGAACAGAGCTAGTCATATAGCCCCACTTAGATGCAAAGGAGGCTGGGAATTGAGGGCTTCTTATGCCCAGAAGCAAAACAAAACAGCAAGTAAAAACATAGTGTAGGATCTAGAACTAGATGTACCATATGACCCAGCCATCCCATTACTGGGTATATACCCAAAGGATTATAAATCATGCTGCTATAAAGATACACGCACACGTATGTTTATTGCGGCACTATTCACAATAGCAAAGACTTGGAATCAACCCAAATGTCCATCAGTGACAGACTGGATTAAGAAAATGTGGCACATATACACCATGGAATACTATGCAGCCATAAAAAAGGATGAGTTTGTGTACTTTGTAGGGACATGGATGCAGCTGGAAACCATCATTCTTAGCAAATTATCACAAGAACAGAAAACCAAACACCGCATGCTCTCACTCATAGGTGGGAACTGAACAATGAGATTACTTGGACTCGGGAAGGGGGACATCACACACCAGGGCCTATCATGGGGAGGGGGGAGGGGGGAGGGATTGCATTGGGAGTTATACCTGATGTAAATGACGAGTTGATGGGTGCTGACGAGTTGATGGGTGCAGCACAGCAACATGGCACAAGTATACATATGTAACAAACCTGCACGTTATGCACATGTACCCTAGAACTTAAAGTATAATAAAAAACAAAAACAAACAAACAAAAACAACATAGTGTATTCTCTTCACAGTGACTTTGGTCCATGGCCACTTTCGGTATTCTAGAATCCCAGGAATATTACTCTTCTGCCACCTCACTCCAGCCACATTCAATTTGTACTCACCTCTATTTGCACATTGACTTTTAGGAACCAGACTTAAGATATCCAGTGCAGTGCCTGGGAAGTTCTCTGCCTATTGCTAGGAGAATGGAAATTTCCCTGGAGTATATGAGAGGAAGTTGATGAATGCTGGAGTAGACTAGAGGAGACAAGAATTGTTTCATTTGAGAAAAGTGAATGGTGCTGGAGCAGACAAATGAATCTAATGCAAGGACTAATCAGAAAACACAAATGAAACAAGCTATCTCCTGGAAAACAGAATCACTAAAACTGGTTGAACCAGAAAAAAACGGGCTCAATGAGAAAGAGAAAGAAAATGGGGGAAAGGAGGGTAAGGAGGTATCTTAGCTCAGGTTGCCATAACCAAATACCATACACTGGGTGACTTACGCAACAAAATTTATTCCTCACAGTTCCAGAAGTCTGAGACCAGGGCATCAGCATGGTCCTGTCCTGGTGAGGGCCCTCTTCCTGGCTTTCAGATGACTGCCTCCTTGCTGTGTCCCCACATGGAGGGGAGGGGAGAGGAAGCCCTGGTGTTTCTTCTTCTTGTAAGGACACTAATCCCATCCCAAGGGCTCCACCTTCATGACCTCATCTAAACGTAATTGCTTCCCAAATATCCCACCTCCTAATGCCATCATATTGGAGGTTAGGGCTTCAACACACACATTTTGGAAGGACACAAATATTCAATCCGTAACAGCTGGTCAGTTGAGAAATAAAATTTGTTAATGAGTGGCTTTTTGGCAAACACGTCAGAAAGGACAGGAAGTAAGTATCAAGGACTTTCCTATTCATTAAAGGATATTTGACGACTTGTTATGAATCAGAAGAGAACAGTTGAAAATGAGTGGCTGGCAAGATACTAATCCAGGGACCTGGGCACTGTTACATCTGAGTCACATCACTGAAAGGGAACTCCTTTAAAAAGAAATTTAACATTGTAAATTCCTTTAAAAGACAGTAAATGTCACCTGAGTGTCTAAAAGACATATCTGTTTCCTACTTTAAAAAAGTTTTCTATTATTTTATCATTTTAGTTATACAGATTTCATATAAATTTCAGCTGAACTGGGGTTGTTCAATTACAGTCAGCTCTCGGTTTCCCATAATAGAAAAAAGACTCTTCATTTGGCATTTGAGAATGCTATTTAACAGTTGCTTAAATATCCACTATATGCAAGGTCCATTCTTGAAATAAACAAAATGAAATCCCTACGCTCACAGAGCTTACTTTTTTTTTTTTTTTTTTTTGCAAGGGGTTGGTGGTTATGCATGTGAAGCAATAAACAAACTAGAAGAAATCAAATGATTATAAATACTATAAACAGAATTTACCCAGAGGATAAGATAGAGAGTAATCAGGATATAGGAGAAAGCCTGTCTCAGAAGAATACATTTAATCTGAGTCCTCAATGCAAAAGAGGAGCCTATCATACCAAGATTTGGGGGAAGTGCATTCCAGAATAAGTTCCTGGGAGCTCAAGTACAGCACGATGACTATAGTTAACAATACTGTATTGGATATTCAAAATTTCCTGAAAGTAGATCTCAAATGTTCTCACCCTACACACACAAAAAGACAACTAGGTAAGGTGATGGATAACTTAATTGTGGTAACCATTCCACAACATATGTATATACCGAATCATTACATTATATATCTAAAAGGTATACAATTTTATTTATCAGTTATACCTTAATAAAGCTGGGGAAACAAACATTCCAGACAGAAGGAGCATCAGGTTCTTTGAACCAAGAAAAAGTTTGTTAACTCATAGAAAGACGAACATTTTGGCTCAAGACCTAAGGTATAAAAGAGAGCAGATGGTGGGGATGTTGATAATGGGGAAGGCTATGCATGAATAGGAGCAGGGGTATATGGGAAATCCCTGTACTTTCTGCTCAGTTTTGAGGTGAACTTCAAACTGCTGCAGAAAAAAATAAGCCTACTTACAAAGAAAGACAGAGAGTAGAATGAGATCATATTAAAGAAGGAGCAGGGGTCAAATCATGCCAAACTTTGAAAGCCAGAGTAAGGATTCAGAATTGTCTTCTAGGTGCAATTTTAATTCTTCCTGGCTCTTCTTTGCATATTCCTCTTTGCAATGCGCCTTTGCAGTGCAGTGGCTCTCATCGAGAGTTAGAGCCTATTTCTCCACCTCCTAGCGTCCGGGCAGGCCCAATGACTTACTTTGGCCAGTGGGACATTAGCAAACATGACATAAACAAAGGCCTAGGAAGGTTCTTGTGCATTAGGGTTTGCTCTCTGACTGCTCTTTGGAACTCTAAGTCCACCGTTGGAAGAAATCTGGTATAGCTTGCTGGAGAATGAGAGGTCACATGGAAAAGAGAAGAGACATCTCAGCTAAACCCTCTATGACTTGGCCAACTAAGCAACCACAACACACAGGAATGAGGCCATCCTGGACCATCCAGCCCCAGTTGAGCACTGGAGAGCAGAATAACTATTCAATAGACCCACAGAATCAGGAATGAAAATGAATGAATGTTACTTCAAGCTACTAAATTTTGAGGTGGCTTGTAATACAACAAAAAGCTAACTAATTTGGCATGATGGAAATCCTCTGGAAGATATTAAACAGAGCGGTGACCTTATCTGATTTGTATGTAGATCTAAAAAAAAAAATCCCTTCAGCAGCAGCATGGAGAATGGATAGCAGTAAAAGGGCAGTGGAATCAGGGAGACCACTGGAAAGTTAATGAAGAAGTCCAGGTGGGAGATGGAGGAAGCTTGGACAGGTCTGGAAATATTAGCAATAATTGCTATGATCTCATCCAGTTTTAAGGTTTTAAATATCATTCGTCAATGACTCCAAAATGTATTAACGTATGTCCAACCTGGACCTCACCCATGATTCATAATTCATACACTCAAGTGTTCCTTCTGGACATCTTCACTTTGATGTATACTTGGAATTCCCAATTTAACAGAATTTGTGATTCTTACTGATTCAGTCTGTCAAAAAGATACCAAGTCTGTTCTTCCCATAGTCTTTCCATTCTCAGTCACTGAACATTCCAAACATTCAGTTAACTCAAGCCAAACATCTTGCAGTCATTCTTGATGTCTTTCTCTCACACTCTACATTCAATCCATCAACAAATCCCATTGACTTGACCATCAAAAGATAAGGCACTACTAACCTGACCCAAGCCACCATCATCTCCCATCTGGAGGACTGTATAGACTCTTAACTACATAGCCTCTCTGCTTGTTTGCCACCATTGCCAACTGGATTTGTTTTCTATTGTTCTGTAAAGAAGTGTTAATATACACAGTGCCTTAAAAGAACATAAATCCATTTTTTATTACATGTATTTGTTTATAATTTATTATTAAAACCACAAATTATTATCTTACAGTTTCTATGGGTCAGGAGTCTGAGTACAGTTTAGCTGGTCTTCTCAGTATTTTGTCAGGCTGAAATCAAGGTGTCAGTATAGCTGCAATCTCATCTGAGGCTCATAGTACTCTCCCAAGCACAAAGATTGTTGGCAGCTTTCAGTTCGTTACAGCTGTGGGACTAAGGTCCTTGTTTTGTAGTAGCTGTCAGTGGCCAGGGCCTACTCTCAGCTCCTAGAGGCTGCCTGCAACTCTTTCCCATGTGGGCCCCATAGACATATCACAATATGACTCTGTGCTTTCTTCCAGGCCAGCAGGGGTGCACCTGCTGCAGCTGCTTTTCTTTTAAAGGGCCTATCTGATTAGGCCAAGGTTAACTAATTAACTGGATCACAAGTTCTACCCACCCTCAAGGCGAGGGAATTATACAGGATATATACACCAGGGGTCAGAGTTCTTGAGGACCACCTAGAATCTTGTCTACCATACCCACTTTGTTTTTCCATTGTGAACGCACCAACTTTAGCCGGGTTCTCCAAAGAGCAGGTAGAACAATCCTGCTTTCATGTTTTAAAAAGTGAGATCATGTCAATCTTCAACTCAGAACATTCCAATGGTGTTTCATCTCTGTGATAGGAAAAAATGCAGTCTTTATCTGGGTCTGCAAGACCTTAAGAGAGCTGGCTCTCCACTGCTCATCTGCCCTTATCCCCTACAGTTCATTCACCCCCTTGTTCATGTCATGCCAGATATCTTGGCTTCTTCTTGGTCTTTAAACACACCCAGAATGTTCCTATATCAGGGTTTCTGCACTTGCTAATGCTTTTGTCTGAAATATACTCCTTCAGGAGACTGGCCTACCTCACCCACCCACAGATTAACAAATTCTGCTCATCTTATTAAACAGGCATTCAGTAAATGCCCTGTGTATCTCTGAGTCACTTACTAGCTCCCTGACCCTGTTTTATTTTTCTTTTTAGCACTGGGTCAGTTTGGGTCTCCCAAAAAGCGGATGCCAAGATGGATTTAGATGTGCAAGAGATTTACGAGGGAAAATGCTGTAGAAGGATAAAGGGGAGAGGGAGGAGAAGTGGGTGGGTAGAGCCTTCAGACAGCAATACAGGTCTGATATCCGTAAAAGAAGACAGGTAAGATGAGGATCAGAAGGGAATAATGGGTAGGGAGGATCTCAGATTACAATGCAGCTCTGAGAAAGTCTTGGGCAGGCTGGTGGGAAGCCCTGGAGCAAAGATGGTCAGTTAGAAGAGTCTCATGTTGAGCAGAAATGACCTGGCTGTAGCACCTTCTGGTCAGTACTGTCTAGGATTAACCTGGGACAATCCAGGCCTGTGTGAACACAGTAGGAGGTCCAAGGATGTGATAGGTAGAGGCCATCAGCCAGTTTCACTCCTCATAGCTCAACTTCCATAGTAACCACAAACACTATCATCACCCAATGTACATGACTCTTTTATATCACTGCATATCCCCAGTGCCAACAACAGTGCCTTTCATATGATCGTCGCCATTCTATAGCATTTATGAACAATGACTAACAATATCTAATACTTTTTGAGTGTTTACTGTGCGCTAAGGATTGTTAAAAGTATGCACATTTTTACTGGACTAATTATCACAAAAAACTCCATGAGGTAGGTGTTATTTTGTCCTCATTTAGAAGTGGGAGTATAGAAAATGTAAGCAATTGAACCAAGATTTCACATCTAGCAAGAACCAAGATGATAGACATATTAATTTCCCTGGCTGTAGTCATCATTGTACTATGTATATGTATATCAAAACATCATGTTGTACATCTTAAATATATACAAAAATAAAATAAAAGTTCCTTAGAATACTTAAAGAAGAACCCAGATCCCAGGTGTTTAACCTCTGCTCCGCACGCTCTGCTCTTCTAGAGAGAATAGCTACATTCAAACTCAGGATATGGTTGTAGGTGTAATCAACAGAATTATTAAAGAATTTAATGCGAAAAGTAAAAGAAACAGAAAAATCAAGGAGAGTGCCTCAATAGCCATCTTGGCAAATAGTGGGTGTTGAAATAAAAAAGATTGGAACTTTCTCCAATTCTTTTCAGTTTTAAGAAGAAATTGTTTTGGCCAGGTTAATTTTGGGAAATATATTAAGCATTCACAAAGTCATAAAGTAGACATCCGAATATCCAAGACTGAATTTCTAGGAACCTGGAAATAAAGATTTAGAAGTCATCATCATAGAGTTTATATTTAAAACTACAAGACCAGAAGAAATTATAATAGAGGAATTAGAGAGATAAAGAAGTGAAGTAGTGCAGCTATTGTGGAAAACAACATGGTGTCTCCTAAAGAAATGAAAAATAGAACTCCCATATGACACAGCAATTCCTCTTCTGGGTATATATCCAAAAGAAATGAAATCACTGCCTTCTGAAGATATCTGTGCCTGGCCAGGCGTGGTGGCTCACGCCTGTAATCCCAGCACTTTGGGAGGCCGAGGCGGGTGGATCACCTGAAGTCAGGAGTTCGAGAACAGCCTGGCCAACATGGCGAAACCCCATCTCTACTAAAAATATAAAAATTAGCTGGGCACGGTGGCAAGAGTGTGTAATCCCAGCTACTTGGGAGGCTGAGGCAAGAGAATTGCTTGAACCCGGGAGGTGGAAGTTGCAGTGAGCTGAGACTGATCAGCCTGGGAGACAGAGCGAGACTCAAAAAAAAAAAAAAAAAAAAAGATATCTATGCCCCATGTTCATTGCAGCATTATTCACAGTAGCCAAAATATGGAAAAAACCTTAGTGTCTGTCCATTGACAGATGAATAGATAAAGACATTGTGATATGTACACACAACAGAATAATATCCAGTCCAACAACATTGCTGAACTTAGAGGACATTATGTTAAAGGGCATAAACAAGACCCAGAAAGAAAAACATTGCATGATCTTTTTTTGGTCATAGAATCTAAAAAAACAAAACCGGAATACATAGAAACAGGAAGTAGAAGATGGGGAGATGAAGGTCAAAGGGTACGTAGTTATAGTTATATAGGATGAATAAATTCTAGCGGTCTAATGTACAATGTAAAGACTATAATTAATAATATTGTATAGCATACTGGAAATTTGCTAAGAGAGTAGATTTTAGGTATCTTCACCACACATGCTAAATCAGTAACTATGTAAGATGATAGATATGTTAATTTGCTTGACTGTAGTAATCATTTCATGTGTATATGTATGTCAAAACATGCTGTACATCTTAAATATATACAAAAATAAAATAAAACTTTCTTAGAATACTTAAAGAAGAAGAAAAAAAGAGAAGGAGAAGAAGAGATGGAGGCTCAGGGCAAAGCCTGGAAGAACCTCAAGAGCACTGAGCTGAGTGAGAAAAAGTCGATTACGAAACGTACGTGCTGTATAATACCATTTATGTAGCGCTGTCAAAATGACAAAATTATAGAGAAAGAAAGTTGCCAGAAATTGGCTGGGCGCGGTGGTTCACTCCTGCAATCCCAGCAGTGTGGGAGGCCAAGGCGGGCGGATCACCTGAGGTCAGGAGTTCAGGACCAGGCTGACCAATATGGTGAAACCCCATCGCTACTAAAAATACAAAAATTAGCCAAGTGTGGTGGCCTGTGCCTATAGCCCCAGCTACTCAGGTGGCTGAGATGGGAGAATTGCTTGAATCTGGGAGGCGGAGCTTGCAGTGAGCCGAGGAAGCCCCACTGCACTCCAGTCTGGGCAACAGAGCCAGACATCATCTTAAAGAAAAAAAAAAAAAAAAAAAGTTGCCAGAAATTTGTCTTGTGGGGAGGAGTGTAACTATAAGGTGATAATGTGAAGGAGATGAACACAGTTCTGTATTCTGATGGTGGCACAAAACTATAGATGGGATAAAAGTTTTTAGGACTCTAAACAAAAAGAGTGTTTGTAAAAACTAGCATCCCAAAAAACTTAAGTATGGCCCGTATTCTTATAATTGTTTGTACTGCAGCAAAGTCAATTTCTGGGTTTGGACAATGTATTCCATATATAAGTGCTGGGTGTCCTGGAACTCCCTGTACCATGCTGGCAACTTTTTGTGAATCTTGAACTGTTTCAAAATAAAAACTATTTAAAAACATAAAGACAGTTTTTCTGCAAAAGTGGTATCTGCACATTTATTTAGATGTCTTTTTATATTTTTAAGAAACTTTATAATTCTCTATGGCCAAAAGAATTAAAAAATAACTAAATTAGTTTTGCTTCTAGATTGAAATATTTTAATGAAAGAAACAGAGTGCAGGGAAGAATAACTTAAACTGCTGGAGGCCATTTAATTTATTAAACTAAACCTGATCACTCATTATGTGGTGTACAATATGCCAGAAGAAGGGGGATGCAGAAGTAAATAAATGGTGCACAGTCCTGGTCTCAGGGAGATCCCAGTCTGATGTGGGACATACCACAAAACTCATACTTACAATTCAATCTTTTACAGGTGATTTTAATTTCTCATTTGATGCTCTTATTATGGGAGATATGGAATAAGAAACAAGTACCGGCTTAAAATCTTATAAATGCTTACATTTGTTAAAAAGGCAGAGATATTAACCTTGTATTACTCTTCAAAGCCTGAGGACAAGATTATTTTGGCTTCCAATTTTACCAGACCATGGCTCCTAATAATATTAAATTGTTTCCTAAGCAAGAAAAATGACTTGGGTCAATAGTAATTAGGCTATCCTTCTACCACTCAGACCTCAGAAGTAAATAAACCAGTAGAAAGTCTGCCTGGTTTTGATGTACACTTAGTGAAGTTGGAATAGGCAGGAAGGGATCCCTGCTTCTGATGCAGGAGGAGAGAGGAGAATTGCAAGTGGACCGAGTCCTGATCCCAAGAAAGTGCTGTTGGGGTTGGTTTGTTATTTTTACTGAGACTCAAATTCGCTCCTTCGGTTTTCTCCTAAAAGAAGCTTTACATGGACCCAGCAGAGACAAGTTCTGATTTTAAAGAGACAACCCTGGAGAACCATAGTGACCTGCCTTGGTACCAAGGACAGGGAATTAGGAGTGACTGGACGGTCATGTCATTTCCTTTTGTTGCTCACTGTGCCCAGTGAATTGTCCTATTTTCCTTTTAAAAAAGTGGTTGGAGTTTCATGAGGAACAGCATACTTACATAGACTCAAGATATCTTCCACAAATTATTTAGAAATTTAAAATAGTAACTTTATAATAGAGAAAGCTGGCAGACACACCTTAACCAATCATCAGAGTGAACATCATGAGTATCCGGACACACAGCATCATGTGACTGCTGATGTAAGACACTGAGAAGGACAGAATATCATTTCTGGTATTCCTGCCAAAAATGAAGAAGCTAAATCTAATCATATGGAAACATCAGACAAAGCCATATTGCAGGACAGCCTACAAAAGGAGCGTCCCGTCCTCTTCAAAAATGTCAAGGTCAAGATGCAGAAAGGCAGAGGAAGTGTTCCAGATGAAAGGAGACTAAAGATACGTGACAACTAATTGCAATGCATGATCCTGTATTGGATTTTGAACCCGGGGAGGGGAGAAGGAATAGCTATTAAGGACATTATTGGCACAGATAACAAAATTTGAAAAATGGACTACGGATTAGATAATACTTCTGTATCACTGTTACCTTTCCTAATTTCGAGTATTGTACACTAAGTATATAAGAGAATGTCATTGTTTTTAGAAAATACACACTGAAATATTATTTACAGGCAAAGAACTATACAATGGTTCCAACTTTCAAATAATAAAAAGAAAAATTTACATACATGTATGTGGGGGTACAAATGTATATATAGATAGAGAATTATAATACAAATGGGGCCAAATGTTAATTGGTGAATCTGAGGAAAAAGGAAAATTTTTCTCTAAGTTTAAAATTAAATCAAAATCTAAAATTTAGAAAATATGGGTTTGGCATTGAGTGCTCAATGTGATCAGCTTCCTTGTGGGCATCAGGTTGAAGTAGGGTAGCAATTTTCCTCAGCCCCTGATGCATCTGACTCACGTGGGGTCTATTCCAACAGCATGATAACCACAATAATCAAGGTCTGCAGAGATGCTGTAAAAGCACAGAGGACAGCTCCCAACTTAAGCTGTGGGTAATAAATGATTTCCCAGGGTTGGTGATCCTTAAGCTAGGTTAAAAGGAGGAAGAAGAGGTACCCAGGCAAGGGAGGGCCTTCTGGGTGACAGCTATGTTAGCAAAGGCAAGGAGAACTTGTACCTCTTTTTGCCCCTAAAATCAATTCTCTGCCCTTCCTTCTCTGTGTCCAGGAACCCAACCTCTTTGGCCTGCATCTCTCAGATCCCCTTGACCTCTGTCTTCCAAAGACTTGATCAATGGAAGACACCAGTAGGAGATGCAAGGGCAGGCAGGGGAGAGGCTGGGGTACTTATTCTCACTGATTTTTACAGTACCTATGTAAAGCTATTGCTCCGGTTGCCTGACCCCACTCCACTGTGTCTGTGCACTCCAGACTTTGTTATCACTATTTATTCCTCTTGCCTCTTCAGTCCTGGGGTAGTAATGGCTTCCTGGTCTTGCTAGTCCCTAAGCGCCTTGCCAGCCTTTGTTGGTTTCCCTAGCTATCCACTTTTCTAAGAATAAGTCCTCATTATTTTTAGTTAAACCCGTTTGAGTGTGCCATGTTTTTTCTGCCAGGAACCTTCCTAAAACACAAGGTGTGGTTGAAGTTGAGGCCATATGGAGAGATGGTGCGAGATGAGGCTTACATGGTGCAGGGACCAGACCAGAAAAGGCCAGCTTTGGTTTTTATTCTGATATGCAGCAATCCAGACATTACAGAACAGACGTGCTGTTTAGAGGAGAAACCTACACAGCTCTCTCCTGTGTTAGATAGACCTCAATTGTGTGACCTTGGTAAGTGACTTAATCTGCCTGAGCTGTTTCCTCATTTATGGAAAGAGATTAACCTCACAGGGTTAATGTAAGAAATAGATGGGGATATAGCAAGTTCATCTCCTTTTATAACTATATCCAGACAGTATTTTAAAGATCAATTTCAGCACCACCTCCTTCATAAGACTTATCTGACTGTATCAATTTCTAGTGACCTCTCCCTTCTCTGAATGTCTGTTGAGCATACAGTCATAATCCAGAGTTTTATATTCCATAATTTCCCATTGTTTCATCTGTGCATATGCATATTTGTTTGCTGTGTTTCTTCAACTAGGGTTTAAACTGTTTCAAATAAGAGGCAATGTCTCACAGGTCTTTTACTCTCCCATTGCTGGACATGGTGGGGACTTATTTGGACTTGTTGGTTGACAAAAGGAGAGGAAAGATTTTGAGTGTCATAGCGTTTAAGGGCAACATTCTTAATCCTCTTCCATTGTTTCCGACCTTTCTACCTCTACCTCTATTCTATTATTATTCTAAAACCAAAACAAATGAAAATTCTTTCATTCCTTCCTTCATCCATTCATTCATTCAAGCATATCTTTTAGTGTTTACTATATAAAAATCCATAGGCATTTCAGATATTTGGTTAACTTTAATCATTTGGAAGAGAAGGATTTGTAGTAGACATAGAGTTCCAAAATTAAGTACAATTATGCTCCCCAAAAGGGCCGGATGAAATGAATGATAAAGAGGAGATGGTACTACAGATTTGGGTATAAAAAGGTCCCCCTCTGTGGCTGAGTAAATTTGCTATTTTCTTTGCTAAATTTGTTTCAATAACTATTTTAGCTTTTCCTACACTCTTTGTAGAACTAAGCATCTTTATTTAACAAATTTTTCCTAAAAGAGAAATGAGAAGCTTAAAAAAAGTAGAATTAGGACTAACATTACCATAGAACTTAATAATTTTCTCACATTGTCTCATTAATGCTCAGGGCACCCGGGAGGTCACTAAATATGATGATTATCACTTTCAGACAAATTAAAATACCAAGGAACAGAGAGGTTAACTGAATTCCCTATTCCCTACACATGAAGTTATTGTTGAAGCTTGTAAATGGAACTCATTCTAAGATTCAACCTGATTTTCATAGCTTCTTAGGCCCCTCTAGATGCTTTCTCTAGCAAAGGAAAAAACAGAAGAAGAAATTCTAGGCCAGGGGGATCTAGAGTTAGTGTTTCTCAGTCTGGAGGATGTCTACCTCTTCCTCACGCTCAGAAAATGATCCAACACATCCCTGGCCTGGGCATGGTCAGAGGTGGGACTGGTCAGTTGCGTGGGCCTGGTGTCAGGCCAGTGTAGTTCCTTCAGGTCTGTGCTTTAGTGTTCTCCTTTCCATCTATCCTCAGAAAGTGAGGTTTCCTTCTGGTCCTAGATCGTCGGCTCCAGGGATGAAGTAGAAAGGAAGTTTCTGAGCCTTTTTTTTAATGTCTGGGCTGAGAATGGGACAGCTGTCCATCATAATCAACACCACAGGAGGAACGACTCCCAACCCGCCTCTGTGCATTTACTCCCCCATATTTATCAGTGACAAAACACCTAAGTTCAATGCCCATTGTTGACTCAGTGCCTCCAGGAACCTGATGGATTGTGTCCATGAGAAAGGGAAGCAGGGGGTATCTGTATTTGCATTCCTAAAATGAGTCAGGCCTGGGCTTAGCTGTAGAGTGCAGGACCAGTCTAAGGAGAGCAGTCCCCCCTCAACACCTGTGGGCTGCTGTTGGGCGGGATGTGGGACAGGGGAAGTATATAGGTCAATGTTTTTCAGTTTTTTAGAGATGACATCTCGTTATGTTGTTCAGGCTGGACTCAAACTCCTGGCTTCTAGTGATCTTCTTACCATAGCCTCTTGAGTAGCTGGGACTATAGGCATGAGTCACTGTGCCCAGTTCCAACATTTTCAAAGAACCAGAAATGTAGATTTCTGGGGGAAGATGATTTACAAAATCGCTAAATGTTGTTAAAAACATCATGTAAAGCAAATATCCTATGAGTACTCAATTTATGCCCTCCCCCAACTTTGATAAGCAGATTTCACTCCTTATTTGCCATTGCATGAGATTTGGTGGCAGACTTGAAGTGTAAATGATCCGGGTGGAGAGAAAGTAGAGACTTTGTATATTACTATTAGGACTGTTTCTTTCCTGCAAGTGGCTTTAGCTAGAAGATAGAAGGGAGATGATATGGATGTTCTGATGTAGATTAGAACTTAAAAGGAGGAGGCAGAACAAGAAAGTGCTGATGAAGCATCATTTTTCTTTACTCGTTTAAGACAAGCAATTTCTAAATTAGTGAATGAGCCAAAAACTTTTACGTTGTCCAGTCATGGGCGGAGAGGAGCTTAAAGTCATGCTCTGGTGTGGGACTGATATTTTGCAGGGTAGGGAAAAGTTGACTGACTTCACAACGATGATCAATCTCATAGAAAGATACAAAGGGACCCTGAGAGGTCATCAATTCAATTCAAAAAGCTTTTATTGAGCACCAATATTAACCACCCAGCTAAAGGTCTATCTCCAAATACAGTCACACTAGGGGCTAGAGCTTCAACATATGAATTTTGTGGAAGCACAATTCAGCCCATAAGCGGAATTATTAGAATTTTAATTTATAAATTTCAATCAAAATCATTTTATATAAATAGGAAAATAATTCCTATAACAAGATTCATTTCTATAAATGTAATTTGTTCCTATTTCTCCCTTATATGGTAATTTAGCCAATTTCCTACAATCCTTTTGTTAATTTTATATATAGACATAGATATGCACTGTGTACATCTATCTATAGCTGTCTGTTTATATCTACATAGAATACATCTATATATGATATATAGATATATAGAGCAATGCACATATATAATGTATCCATATAAACTTATTTATGTATCTATAACACATCTGTATTTATATGTATGCAATATATCTTTATATGTATATATATGGATTGATAGCTAATATAGATAACTATATAGTATGTGCTTATATACTGAAACTTCAAGTTGCTTGTATTATCCATCAAATGAAAGATAAAAATATCCCATCCCCAAATTACCAAAGTATAGTTGTTTTCTGGGACTTACCCTCTGCTCTAGCCAAACTTATTTTCTTGTCATTTGCATTCATTTGTTTTTCACTTGGCAGACTAAACATGCCCTCCATCCAACATTCCACTAATCTTCGTCCTCACTTTTCTCCTAAAGTCTAGTTAAAAGGTACTTTGTGTAAGGAAAGGACAGAAGGAAGGACCAAGGAAGGCAGGGTCAGTTTTTCTACTATGCCTCCTTCCCCTAGAAATGTCTCCCTTCAATTCAGGATTTTGTGGGCACCACTAATTGGCATTTCTTAGATTTGTACATTTTGTGTGTTCTTAAATGCTTATTGGGACTTCCACAAAACACAGGGACTAAGACTGAAGATAGAAGATACCAAAACATTCATCAATCAAGTTGGAAAAAAATCATTTAGACTCTTGGCTGAATCCCCTGTCTACAAGACAGAATGACTTCTGCTTCTTCCACCTTGTTTGGATTTGCTTATAATACAGCACGTCATGACAACCTATATTCATTAGGCTCTCTGCAAGAATGTTGACACAGGTCACATCTATTCCATGGAAAACTAACTGGCTTAAAGCAAAATTTTAGGTTAATAAAATTATCTACAGAATGATCTGAATTTGTGACCTGATTGAATTACTATAAGGAATGACCATCTGATTATTTGGGTGGAGGGGAATACACAAACAATTGTTTTTATGTCACAATACTTGCATTCTACGTGTGTTTCTGTGTGTGTGTGTGTGTATATATATCCTATATATTTTATGTATTGAATATATATTTATATGTTGTACTTATATATTATATATACATACATGTATGTGTATTTATATATGTACATATACACATGTATTTATAGGTATATGTATGTTCTCTTTACATATGAGGAAATATGTATATAATGAGATTTTATATTGGTCTAGTATAATGAACTCAAATTTCTTCTGTACAGAATATGTTTTATCATCAGTATATCTCAAGTGGTATTACTACAGAGGACTTATTCACATAAATGTGCACACCCAGAGTAAAACTTTGTATATGAATATACTGATAGCACACAAATCAAAAAAGATAAGGAAGAATATAGTTCTAATTTACAGGGTTTTCCCAAACTCAAATTTTACATTACAATCAATTGTCACCGTTATATCTTTTTTATATATATAATCAACCAAGGAAAGGCTGGCTGCTTATTTTGTATCTCCTAAATTGTGTTCCCCTGCTGAGTGTGTAGTTTTGTTGAGGATGTATCTATCACATTCTGTAAAACCAAACCAAGCAGATCCTTTCAATGTAAAGGAAACAATAGGGCAAAATTACATTCGGATTGGCCCCTGCCACCAATCACCTAGGACCAGCTAGCAAGAAGGAGGAACAAGATCTTCTGGCTTTAAGGATGTTTCTGTTGAAATCTGTTTGAAGCAATGTTTAATTCAAGTGTCTTCTGCAAAACATGTACATGTTTCAAATAGATGCTCCACAAGAAAGGATTCTGTGGGCAAGCAAGTTTGGAAACCCTGAGTACTGTGTCTTACTTTAGGAGATTCTTAATATACCTTAACCTATTACAGGCACTGCAAAACCCCAGAGAAAAGCAATCTTCTTAACTTTGTTTAAAGCAGTATTTCTAAATATAGGTGGACATTAAAATTGTTTTCTCATATCATTCCTTTGGGAAGTGTTGGTGTAGAACATTTTAGTTTGGTCTTGGAATAAGCAACCTGATGCAACTTTTCAATGACAGGGAGATACAGAAGGCACTTTCCTTTTCATGGTTAATTAATATAAAAGAAACCTCAAAGCTCTTCAAGAATTTCTAAGGAAAGCAATTATGACAAAGAGCCCACACTATACCCCAAAAGAAGAAAGAAAATGCATAGCACAATGCCAAATGTCTAGTACTGCCTTACTTTTTCCTCACTGTTATTAAGCTGCCTTCCAGCTGATTCCAGCCCTGTGCTATACAGACTTACCTAGTAGGATTGCTGCAGAATATTTCATATGAATTTACTGGGGTAAGGTACTGGAAAGGCTCCACTGTATACATTTACATACAAAGATTATGCACTGATGAGAAATACATGTTGTTCTATATTTTGAGTAATGACCCTTTGAGAGCTCTTATTTTTGTGTCTTTTGAGGTCACGCCTCCTGCTAATACATTTTAGAGATGTTTTACTGTGAGAATGGTGTGTGTTTCTGCGTGTGTAAATCTCTGATAGTAATACTATCTGAGAAACAGAAGAAAAGCTACTGCATCAGACCATTGGTTCTTTCAATCCTGTATTTTATCTGTGCTTTGTGGTATCAAGAAAGGGTGGGATGAGTGTTTGTCCGATCCTTTGCTTTCTTCTAGGTAGTATGTTTTCTTGGCTTTACTGTCATCTTGAGCCTTGTTTTGGAGGGCAGAAGAATGCTTAGGTCATGTTTAGTTTTTATAGCCTCATTTAGTGGAAATGGATCCTTTGGGCCCAGTCTATGCCCATTGCCTAAATTTAAAGTTCCTTTTCTTGCAGGTGGCTTAATTTATATTTGTTGATGGCAAAAGGAATGCAAATAACCATGCAGGTGACCTTTAGGAGGCTGTGAGAGCCAAAGCAGTTATATGAGTGACTTGAATTCAGAAAGAGATTTTGATTTATTTTTAGCATTTCTACAAATATCTTTTTCTTGAGGAAAAAAAAGTGTTTACGCAGTAGGCATTTTGGAAGCATATAGAGAGCTAATCTGAGGTGAATAATCAGATATTCCAATACTATAACACTAGATGAGTGACAAGGTAAAAGGAAACCTGAGCAGAATTATAGAACCGCTAGAATGGATCAGACTTTGTGGGGATTATCTGTTCAACCCATTTTATCATATTGCTTTCGATCCTGGCAAGTCTAGACCTATACCTCAAGTGAGAACACAATTGAGGGTGAATCATGACCTAATATGAAGTGATATGTGACAGAAATAAACTGTTTTTTAATGATCTGAGAGCTCTTTTTTCGAGATTCTGTCCAAGAATCTGTCCAAAGTGATACTTTGGCTGCCGCTAATAATGAAATTAGGTAAATGAAATACCTGAACTTTACCACCTATAAGTTTCTAAGATACCTACTAGGTGATCAAATGATTTTCTTCTTCAAGAAAAGGTGGAGCGGGCACAGTGGTTCATACCTGTAACCCCAGCACTTTGGCAGACTGAGGCAGAATGATTGCTTGAGCCCAGGAGTTTGAAGCCAGCTTGGGCAACATGGTGAGACTTTGCCTGTACAAAAAATAAAAAAAAACAACAACAAATATTAGCCAGGTGCGGCGGCTCTCACCTGTGGTCCCAGCTACTGAGGAGGCTGAGGCAAGAGGATTGCTTAAGCCCAGGAATTGGAGGTTACAGTCAGCTATGATTGTGTCACTGTGCTCCAGCCTGGGCAACAGAGTAAGACCCTATCTCAAAAAGGAAAAAAAAAGGGTATTTGTGGAAATGCTAAAATGAAAGGGATTTTTTTATTTAGAAGCAAAGTAGAAGTTTCAGAACTTTTAAATATTTACTCAACTTGATCAATAGAATGAATTCTATAAATCTACATATTTGAAACTAATTAAACATTTCAAATATAAACATCTCAATTTAAAAATTGATTCTGGAAATAAGAATAAAGGCCCCTCTTCATTGTCGGAGGTGGGTGAATGGGGGAAGGTAAAGACAAATAAAACCTGCCACGTATGTTTCATACTACCAAAATCTGTGTGGTTTATTGCCTATTCATCTCTTCTCTCCCCATAGGGAGGTTACTCCCTAACCCTATTTACTGTTTGAATATCAGTGTTGAGCTTAAGTAACAATTTCAACCCCACAGCTTGGAGTCCAGTATTACCACTGGAGGCATTCTTATTGCTGGCACTCCTCTAGACTGACCTTCTAACTATGCCACTGTACCTGATTCTCTGTCTCAGAACCCACCTTTATTTCAGTCACAAGGACTGGCTGCTTTGGGCTTTTAAGCAAATTAGAGGCTAAAACCTGATATCTGAAGTTCACTGTAGTTGCCTTAATTTGAACTAGCCTCCTGACATCTGCATGCTTGGGACTCCAGTCATCTCCTGAATGTGGCTTCCCTCATATCTTTACTTGAAAGGTGATTCAATTAATTTAACCATGTCCAGTTGTATTCTGTGACATAACAGGTATCTCATTCATAATTTTTTGAAAAGCTATAATATCCTAATGTTCTTAAAAGATAAAGTAAACTCTTCATTATAAATTTGCCAAATTCATGGGAATTTGACAATCTTTGCTGATTTATTAGGATCACTTATCTTTATTGAAAGATTTTTAGTATGCTTCAGTATTTATGGGAAGTAGGGGCATTTAAAGTGCTTAAAGTTAATAAAGAATGAACACAGTTTTATCTGGTCTCCCTTGGTGACTCCTTTGGTGGAAAACAAACAAACAAAAAAGAACACTACTATGTAAGGAGCAAAGATAAAACCTCATATGATGATACCTATAAGAAACAGCTTTAGGCTGGGCTTAGTGGCTCATGCCTGTAATCTCAGCACTTTGGGAGGCCGAGGTGGGCAGATCACCTGAGGTCTGGAGCTCAAGACCAGCTTGACCAACAGGGAGAAACCCTATCTCTACTAAAAATATAAAATTAGCCAGGTGTGGTGGCACATGCCTATAATCCCAGCTACTTAGGAGGCTGAGGCAGGAGAATCACTTGAACTGAGGAGGTAGAGGTTGCAGTGAGCCAATATCGTGCCATTGCACTCCAGCCTGGGCAACAAGAGTGAAACTCAGCCTGGGGAAAAAAAAAAAAAAAAAAGGAACAGCTCTAAAACTTATGAGATTAGAAAGTATACACTATAGTAGTCCAAAAATATGAACATTGAAACTTGGCTGGGGCTACCAAAAGTCCTTACCTGTGCAATAAAGTAAGAAAATGAAATAAAAGACATGCAGATTGGAAAAGAAGACATAAAACTACTTGCAGACAGCATGACTGTCTATGTTGAAAATACCAGGAAATCTATTTTAAAAATCTAGAACTTATAAGTGAGCATAGCAAAGTTGCAGCATACAAAATTAACACGCAAAATTAATCTTATTAGTAGCAATGAACAACTGGAAACTGAAATTGAAATAATAACATTTATAATACTACTGAAAAATGAAATATTCAGATATAAACCTAAGGAAACATATAAAAGATCAATAAGATCAATAAGCTGAAAACTATAAAAACTTGATAAAACAAATAAAAGAAAACCTAAATAAATAAATGGAGATAAATACTATGTTCATGGATTGGAAGAGTCAATATACTAAAGATGTTAATTCCCCCAATGATCTATAAGTTTAACATAATTCCTGTCAAAAATACAAGGAGAATTATTTGCAGATATAGACAATATGGTTCTAAATTATGTGTAAAGGAAAGGAAGCAGAGTAACCAAAAGAATTTCAAAAAAGAATAAAGTTGGAAGAACTGCACCTCTCATTTTTAGACTTACTATGTAGCTACAGTGATCAAGACAGTGGAGTATTGACAAAGGGTAGATAGGTTGATCAATATAAGATAATTTAAAAATCCAGAAATAGACCCACACAAATAGGGCCAATTGACAAAGATGCTAAACCAATTTTAGGGAGAAAGAATATTTTCAACAAATGGCATTAGAACAAGTGAATATATACGGGCAAAAAATAAGCTTAAACCTAAATCTCATACTTTATACAGAAATTAATGCAAAATGGGCCATAGATCTAAATGTAAGATGTAAAACTAAGAAAATTTCCAAAAGAAAACATATGAAAAAGTCTTGGTAACTTCAGATTCAGCCAAGAGTTCTTATTGATGGTATCAAAAACACAATTCAAAAAATGGAAGAAAGATAAATTGAACTTAAGCAAAATTTAAAACGTTTGCCTTGCAAAAAAACAATATTAAGAAAATTAAAAGACACGCTCGACTGGGAGAAGATATTTGCAAGTCACATATCTAACAAAAGACTTGTTTCCAGAATATATAAAGAACAGTCAAAACTGAATAATACATATACACACACACATACACACAAACTCCCTGTTAAAAATTGGCCAGATGTGGTGGCTTATGCCTGTAATCCCAGCACTTTGGGAGTTGGAGATAGAAGGATGGCTTGAACCCAGGGGTTTGAGACCAGTTTCAGCGACATGGCAAAACCTTGTCTCAGCTAAAAATACAAAAAAAAAAAAAAAAAAAAAATAGCCAGGTGTAGTGGCATGTACCTGCAGGCCCAGCTAAGGTGGGAGGATCACCTGAGCCTGGGAAGTTGAAGCCACAGTGAACCTTCATCTGGGCAATGGGAGTGAGATCCTGTCTCAAAAACAAAAAGGAGCTGTGTGGAGGCAAAGACTTGGATACTGCATCAAAAAGAATATATAGAAGGTGAATAAAGGTATGAAAGCCTGGTTAACATCATTAGCCATTAGGGGAATGCAGAAACCACCATGAGATACCCTTACATAGCTACTAAAATTGCTAAAATAAAAATTATTAATACACTGTGCTAGTGAGGATGTGGAGTAACTAGAATTCTTATACAATGATATTGAAAAGGTATAGCCACTCTGGAAAAAAGCTTGGCAGTTTCTTATAAAGTTAGGCATATGTTATTCGTTCCAGCAATCCCACTCCTACATATTGACCCTAGAGAAGTGAAACCATGTGCACCCAAAGACCTGTACATGAAAGTTTATAGCAACTTTAGTCATAACTGCAAAAGACAGGAAACCACCTAAATGTCCTTCTACAAGTGAATGGATTAAAAAATTGTAGTACATCCATACAATGCAATACCACTCAGCAAGAAGAAGGAACCAGCTATATCAATAATGCAAAAACTTGGATGAATCTCAGAAGCATTATGCTGAGTGAAAGAAGCCCGTCTCACAAAATCATATATACTGTATAATTTCATTTTTATGACATTCTTGAAAAAATGAAGCTATAACGACAAGGATCAGATCAGTGACTCTTTGACAATTCAGGTCAGTAGAGAGAGGGTGTGGTTACAAAATGATTACATATGGGGACTTTTGGGAGTAATGGAACTGTTCTGTACTAAAAAAGATAAACCTCTCTCCTGAAAATGAATTGTGAGTACAGGAATGCATCCAGACAGAAAGTACAGAAACATTTACTTTTTATGTTAAAATAATTATAGACCCAAAATTAGTTGCAAAAATAGTACAGACTAGTCACATGTGTTCATCACTCAGCTTTACCCCGGTAACAGCTGACATAACTACAGTAGATTATTAAAACCAGGAAATTGACATTGGCACAGCAGGTTAGCCTACAGAAAGAAAGCAAAAGACACACACTTGAAGATTGGTGGACTGGAGTCATATAAAGAATTAATGGAAGCTTTTAAGGAATTAAAGGGGAACTTTGGTGTCTTGTATCCTGATTTTACTGGTGATTACACAAATCCGTGTATGTGTTAAAATTCATGGAACTGTACCAAAAAAGGGTCATTTTTATTGTATGTTAATACATTTAAAAATAAAAAGTAAAAAAACCATAGCACAGAAATTTCACGCTAAAAGGAATATGTGCATATTTGATATTTAATGTATTTTTATGAGAAAATCTCTTTTAATGGAAGGATAGCCTTCTAACTCCTATTGAAGATGTGAAATTGAGCAATTGCTTTAGACTTGTGAATATAAGGTGATTGCTTACTACATGTATGTATTTCTTTGGAACATCTAAGAATATTTTGTGTTTGCCATATATACATGCATATGTTTAATCTCTTAGATGTATAGAAGTTATTTATTCCTTGGGAATGTTTGTTTGTTAATTCAGATAAAAATAAGTGAATTATTTAAAAATAAATCTAGAATATATAAAATTCTAAATCTGTTCAAATGCTTAAAGCTATTCAATAAGTCTGTAAAAGGGAATAAATATTTTTGAAATGCTCCTTTGAAGTTATTGATCAAATCTGCAGATTTAAAAATAACACAATATGTATAGCCGATCTTAAGAGGCCACGAAAAAACTGACATTTGGCCGAGTGTGGTGACTCACGTCTGTAGTCCCTGCACTTTGGGATGTCGAGGCAGGCGGATCCCTTGAGGCCAGGAGTTTGAGACCAGCCTGGCCAATATTGTGAAACCCCAACTCTACTAAAAATACAGAAATTAACCAGGCATGGTGATGCATGCTTGCAATCTCAGCTACTTGGGAGGCTGAGGCAGGAGAATTGCTTGAACTCAGGAGACGGAGGTTGCAGTGAACCGAGATCATACCACTGCACTCCAGCCTGGGCGACAGAGTGAGACTCCATCTCAAAACAAAACAAAACAAAAAAACAAAAAACCCTGACATTTTGTATTTGTAATTTTAATATATTGAATGTCACTTTTAATGCTCAAAATGAACTTTCTGGTGAAAAACAGGCTTGATTGATTAGGGAAGGTCAATGGCAGTAGAATCTAGGACCAAAAGCAAACACACATATAAGACTAAAAGGGGCCACTTAGGAAAAATCAATAATCTGGTTTTAAAAATGAGAAACTGAAAAATATTCTTCAGATTCTCTCTTTAAATTTAGAAGCTTGACTACAAAATTCTATTACATAAGTAAGATAAAATATAAAAAGAATCTTGGTTTCTAAATTAAAGCAAGGTAAAAGAATATCCAAGGTGGAAGGGAAGAGGGTCAAAGCATGACCAGAAAAACAGAGAGCTGAGAGACATGAGGGGAAAGCCCCAGAGAGATTCTCATAGGAAACACAGTCACCAAGTGATATATGGAAGAAAAAAGTTCATTAAGTATTTCACAGCCTGTGATTTCTTAGGATATTACTACTATTTAAAGTAATTCTCTCCCCATCTCCCACCAGCAAAGATAAAGCAAAGTAAACGATTTTTGTGGTTTTTGATCCTTAAGTCAGATAAAAATAAATTCCAAACTTGGATATTTTAATAATATATGGTACATTAAGAAGAACATCTGACTAGGAATTAGAAAATACAGGTTCAAGTCTTAGCTTCTCCTGAGAAAGTACACTCATCTTCTCTGATCCACAATTTTCTCATATTTAAATGGGAATAATAATCGCTGCTTTGCTTGTGTAACAGAATTTTTATGAAGATCAAAGAGATAATACATGTGAATTTTGAAAATTGTAAATTACTATATACATAAGGTATTATTATCATATTTAACAGATGCAAATGAAGAGCTCCAAAGAAGTATTAATTCTATTTGAATACATTTCATCGTGAGAAAGACAACTTTATGTGAACATGCAAAATATTTGTGCTTTTGATTACCTCCTTCTTAGACATCAAAAAGCAATCTGTTTCTTATGCTTGTGCTTAAATGTGTTTCTCCTCCTGTCCCCTCATACTCTACCATCCAGCTCCCAAAAGCCCCTCTCCAAAAGCAGTTAAAACTTCAAAATAGAAGATAACTCCTGTAGTAAAGAAAACGATCTCCTCTCCCCAATACCTCACCCCAACAGTAATTCTGAGTTACATGATTATTTTGAGAGTGCAGCAACATATTTACTCATATGTAATTATGAGCTGTAGGTAAAATTAGCTTTTAGCATGAATAGGTCTGAGTTTTAATTTTTTTATTTAGAAATAATTACAGACAAAAGAAATTGCAAAACAATGCAGAGAGAGCCCATGTATCCATCACCCAGCTTCCCCTCAATGGTAACATCTTACAGAACTATGGTAGCTTATCAAAACCAAGAAACTGACATTGGCGCAATTAATCATATTACAGAAGGAAAGCTGAAGACATCAGTTTGAAGAGTGACGGGGAATCAAAGGAAACCTTTAGAAAAAGAAAGATATAAAACCCAGGGACGTGGTTTACAGAGTGCCCTGATCAAGTTGAAGGCATGGGAATATGGTTTATTATAAGAAAGAAGACAGAGTTCACAGGCCACATATGTAAAGAAGGTGGCCAAGGTGGGGTCCGGAGAAGTGTTTCCATCAGTTTCGCAGTGACTAAGGATGATAGGACGACCATCCTTAGGTTTACACTAGAAGTTTTAATGATGAGGAAAGAGGGAAGAAGAATGGTCAAAATGTTTGCAGTATTTGGGAGTTTGTCTACTGGAAATGAATCATACTAAGATTTTTCTACCCGTAATTTGTCTTACTTTCATACAGTTTGTACTTTCACCCTGTCTAGCCAGCTAGCTGAAATATCTCTGGAATGCTGAGCAACTTGCACCAGGAGTAGACACCATGAGTGGGGAGGGTGCCATTGCAGAGAAAGAAGGTATATCAGGAAGGGGAAGGGAAAAATTCTAATTCTTCCAAGAGCCCAGCCTTTGAAGGAGAAAACCCTAACTTTTTCGGCAGGTGGTGAAGTAAAATCCACTTTCCCAAACAGAACATTTTCTGTTTGCCAACCACCAGAAGACTTATTTTTCTATAACCTCAATGAAGATTCTAAAAGCAGCCCAAATCAAATTCTATTTAGCAAATTAGTCACAACCAAAATGTATTAAAAGTAAACCACTCAGTATTCCAGTAGGATAAAATAATTTGAATTTAATCTTTATTTATGTTATTCTCTTTAGTCTAGACCAAATCATTTATTTAATTAACAAATAATTTCAAAATTCTCCTGCTCTCCTACAAGTCATACAGAGAGAGTTGGAAAAGAGGCTAATTTATGTCTTTGATGCACTCTCTGTGATCTTTACATTTTGACCTTGTTTATATTTTCAGAAGCCATGTGTGGGATTGTGGAGTTAGTCAATATTATAATCCAATCATCAATAAAATACAAACTTCTTGTTTATTAATACATGATTAAAAAATGTATATGATAAAAAGATATTGACTGTAGCCAAGTGTGCAGATGACAAGAACAATTATGGTGCAGATTCCTAATCACTATGTGAGCTGTACACTCCAGTGAAAGTCAATAGTCTGTTTAAAAGTCACGATGCATCCTTTTCTTTTCATCCTCTTTTTTTTTTTAATTTAAAGTCCAGCAATGGGACTTGTTAGCTTTTATTTTATAGCTGGATTTACTTTTGTAACTTTAACTCACTGAAGAAACATTTACTGCGCAAACAGCCTGACTCTGGTTCCACACCAGGCTCTGGTGATACAGAAAAAAATTGTGCCCACCAAGGGGCCATGCTGACTGAATGCTACCTGAATCTGCAAATGAAAACAAGTGTTTGAGACCAGGGGTATCAATGTTTTACTCTCCTCACTTGAAGATGCATCACCAGTAAGCATGAGCTCTGAGTTGTTTTAGTAAGAGTGGCGATAACTTGTGATCTGCCTGCCTTCTTCCCCAGTAAATACATTTTTAAGAGACTGTGGAGACTGGGGGTTCACTCTGTGACCAGGGAACCCAGTGAGAAGGACTGACTGTACAAGAGCTGCAACTTCACCTTTCGCCCCATTAACCAACTGAGTTGCCCAGACAATTACATTTTTGTAGGAAACATGGTTGTTCTTTTCAAATGTAGATAGCTATATGCATGCATGTATGATTTACATTCCAGTGAGTTGGAAATGGCTAACCAGAGAGCTTCCAAGTGGCTATAGGCAGAGGGGATGGTTGCTGTTTATGTTCAATATAAGGAGGAATCTGTGTTTCCACAGGACAGAAGGAGAGAGGGAAAATTTTTTTTGTTTTGTTTTGTTTTGTGTTTGTTTCAGTCTCAATATGGTAAGCATTCTTTCCAGCAGATTATAAACTGTGCCTTCCCAATGCCCAATCTCTGCCCCCACAAAACATAGAACACAGGTAGGAGAGACAGAGACGGAGAGACAGAAATGCTATACTACACACACCAAAACCATTTCCGAGTAATAAATAGCTGGTAGCAGTCACTTCCCAGAGCCCATTGAAGGAAAGCAATCCTCTTAAATGCTAGCTTTGAACAGATCTGGAGAATAGCTACAGCTTAGCAACATGGTTAGCAATATGATAAAGACCAGAGGTGGAGTGCAAACTTTGGAGAACTAACACTAAGATTTGAGAGCCTAGGTATTCTTTGCAGTTATTTTTGAAAGCTGTTAGACAAGGAAATGATTTCAATCCATCCTGACAAGGATGCAAAAGGAAAAAAAAGATGAAGGATGATAAAAAATACAAAGGCATTTACTAAAGCCATCCATGCGTGAGAGTTTCAAATTTCTTTAATACATTTGTAAATAAAAACTATAGAAGTTAATATCCCTCCTGTATGCCATTTGTAATTGCTTTTATTATCTTTTTGCTAATACTATATCATCCTCATCTGTGGTACAGATTCAGACATTCTCAAATAATTCTTTTGTAGCCATTATGAAGTGGCTACTTCACTTTCAATAAAAGCACACAGAAAGATAGAGGCAACAGGAAAAAGGTCAGTTTGCTGCCTGCCACAAGACTTTCCATGGTAGTATTTCACAGTCCTGGAGAATTTACCAGGTCCAGAATATGGTCCTTCAGAAATTTGATTTTGATGCTATGTCAAGACTGTCCACTTCCAAAGACTAGACTCATGTTACCACAGCTCATGAAGCACTGATGTATGAAACTAGGAGAGTGCTTCACACTGTGGGTGAGGGTAAAACAAACTAATGTTTAAATCCCGGCTCTGCCATATACTTGGTTCTATTACCTACCCAAGTTATTTTTCTTCCTCATCTGCAAAATGGGTATTAAAACTTGCTGTAAAGCATTTTTAAAAGAATTATTTGGACAATGTAATGTTATATAATGTAAATTATGCTTCCCAGTTGTATTGTATTGTATTGTATTGTTGTTCCACTTAATACTAAAAATCCTCCAAAACCTGCTTGTTTTCTGTCTTGGAACTATTTCTTGGAATTGATTCTGTTGCACTAATTCATGCTATTTACAAGGATATTTTCACATTCAGTATTGTATTCATACTCCTTCATTGTTAATGAATAGAAATAAAAATATTTATGGAAAGATTTTACAAAGCAGCAGGACCTAGTACCTAGGAGCTGAAATATGCTAATAACGATTTATTAATATCATGACAAATCACTGGCTTTTAAAAATAACTAATTAATACATTTTATTTTATACAGTAGTCTTAGGTTCCCAGCAAAAGACGTGCAGAAAGTTTCCATATGTTCCCTGTTCCCACACACCCATAATCCTTCCCACTGTCAACAGTGGTATGTTTGTTATAATGGATGAACCCAAATTGACACATCATTACCAATGTCCATAGTTTACATTTAGGGTAAACTTGTGTTGTACACTCTCTGCATTATGACAAATTTATAATGACATATATCCACCATTGGAGCATCACACAGAAAAATTTCACTTCCCTGAAAATCCTCCATGCTTTGCCTATTCATTCCCCCCTCTCCCTTAACCCTTGGCAACCATTTATCTTTTCAATGTTTCCATAGTTTTGTCTTTTTCAGAATGTCATGTACTTACAATCAGAGAATGGAGCCCTTCAAATTGGCTTCTTTTACTTAGTAATAAGTATTTAAATTTCCTCTCTATGTATTTTTATAATTTAATAACTCATTTGTTTTAACACTGAATAATATGGATGTATTACAATTTATCCATTCACCTATTGAAAGATTTTTTTTTCAATTTTTGACAATTATTAATAAAGTTCCTACAAATATCTATGTGTAGGTTTTCATGTGGACATAAATTTTCAATTCATTTGGGTAATAACAAGGAGTGAGACAGCTGGATCATATGGTAAGAGAGAGCATATTTACTTTTGTAAGAAACTGCTAGATTGTTTTCAAAAGTGGTTGTAGATTGTTTTCAAAAGTGGTTGTACCGCTTCTCATTCCCATGAGCAATGAATGATAGTGCTTGTTGCTCGACATCCTTGACAGCATTCGGTGTCATCAGTGTTTTGGATTTTGTCCATTCTAATAAGGATGCAGTGGTATCTCAATTTGTTTTAACGTTCAGTCCCCTAATGACATACGATGTGGACCATTTTTTTCATATGCTTACATATCACCTGTACATCTTCTTTGATGCAGTATCTCTTCTGGTCTTTTGCTCATTTTTGAATTGGGTTGCTCATTTTCTTACTCTTGAGTTTTAAGAATTCTTTGTATATTTTGGATAACAGTCTTTCACCATATGTGTCTTTTGAAAATATTTTCTCCCATTCTGTGGCTTTTTTTCTCCTTCACTTTATATTGCTTTCACAGAGCAGAAGTTTTTCATTTCAATGAGGTCCAGCTTATTAATTGTTTCTTTCATAGATTCTGCCTTTGGGGCTGTATCTGAAAAGTCATCACTATATGAAATATCATCTAGGTTTTCTTCTGTGTTATCTTTTAGGAGTTTCACAGTTTTGTGATTTTCATTTAGGTCTATAATCTATTTTGCGCTAATTTTAGTGAAGGGTGTGAAATCTGTGTCTGGATTGTTCTTTTTTTGCATGTGAATATCTAGTTGTTCTAGCATTCTTTGTTGAAAAGACTATCTTTGCTTCGTTCTACTGCCTTGCTCCTTTGTCAAAGATCACTTGACCATTTGTGTAAGCCTATTTCTGGGCTCTCCATTCTGTTCCATTGATTTATTTGTCTGTTCTTTCACTAATGCCACATTGTCTTGTTTACTGTAGCTTTCTAGTAAGTCTTGAATATGAGTAATGTCAGCCCTCTGACTTCGTTCTTCTTCTTCAATATTGAATTGGCTATTCTGGGTCTTTTGCCTTTCCATATAAACTTCAGAATCAGTTTGTCAATATTCACAGAATAACTTCCTGGGATTTTATTGAGAAAACTTACTGGGATTGCATTAAATCTATAGATCAAGTTGGGAAAAACTTGCATACTGACAATATTGTGTCTTTGTATCCATGTCTCTTCATTTATATAGTTATTTGATATCTTTCTTTAGTCTCGTAGTTTTCCTCATTTGGATCTTGTGTATGTTTTGTTAGATTTATATGTAAACATTTCAGTTTTTCTATCTAATATAAATGGTAATATGTTTTTAATTTCAAATTCCATTTGTTCATTGCTACTATATAGGAATGTGCTTGGCTTTTGTATATTAACCTTGGATCTAGCAACCTTTTTATAATTGCTTATTAGATTCAGGAGGTTTTAGTTGTTGTTGTTGACTCTTTCAGATTTTCTACATAGGCTTTCTGAGAACAAAGACAGTTTTACCTTTTCCTCCCCAATCAGTTTATCTCTTATTTCCTTTTCTTGTCTTATTGCATTAGCTAGGACTTCTAGGATAATGTTGAAAGACAGTGGTGAGAGGGAACATCCTCCCCTTGTTCTTAAACTTAATGGGAAAACTTCAAGTTTTTCATCATTAATTATAATTTTAGCCTGTAGGGTTTTTGTAAATGTTCTTTATCAAGTGAAGAAATTTCCCCTCTAGTCCCAGTTTGCTGACAATTTTAGCATACATGAATGTTGGATTTGTCAAATGCATCTATTTATATGATGATGTGATTTTTCTTTTTTAGTCTGTTGATATAATAAGTTACACTAATTGTTTTTCTTTCTTGAATATTGAACCAGCCTTGTATACCTGGGATAAATCCCCCTCGGTTGTGGTGTATAATTATTTTTATATATTTTTGAATCATATTTGCTAATATTTTGTTCAGGATTTTTGCATATATGTTCATGAGAGATATGCGGTCTGCAGTTGTCATTTC
Organism: Mandrillus leucophaeus; assembly: GCF_000951045.1. NCBI lineage: Eukaryota > Metazoa > Chordata > Mammalia > Primates > Cercopithecidae > Mandrillus > Mandrillus leucophaeus. The sequence goes on from NW_012103243.1 coordinate 2,540,924, forward strand.
TTGTTATGTCTTTATCCACTTTTGATAATAGAGTAATGCTGGCCTAATAAAATGAATTAGAAAATAATCTCATTGTTACTATTTTTTGGAAGAAATTGTAGAAAATTGGTATAATTTATTTCTTAAATGTTTGGTAGAATCCACCAAATACATTTCTTTCTGTTAAGAAGAGTAATTGTTGATTAAATTTCTTAAATTTCTTTAATAGATATAGACCTATTCAAGTTGTCTATTTCTTCTCAAGTGAGTTTTGGCAGCTTGTGTCCTTCAAGGAATTGGTCCCTTTCACCCAAGTTATCAAATTTACAGAAATATAATTGTTCATAATATTTCACTATTATCCTTTTAATGTTCATAAGATACATAGTGATGTTCCCTCTTTCATTATTGATATTAGTAACTTGTGTCTCCTATATTTTTTCATAGATAGCTTGACTAAAGTCTTATCAATTGTATTGATCTTTTAAAAAATAGCTAAAAATTTTGTTGATTTCCTCTATGATTTCCTGTTTTTAATTTCATTGGTTTATGCTCTAATTTCAATTATTTCTTTTTTTCTCTTTATACTGGATTTAATTTACTCTTGTTTCTGAAGAAAATTTAATTTACTCTACTTTCCAAAGTTAGAAGCTTAGATTGTTTGTTTAGAGCTTTCTTTTTTTTCTAGTATATGCATTCAATGCTATAAATTTTTCTCTAAGCATGCTATAAATTTCCCTTTAAGCACTGTTTTCCCTGCATCTCACAAACATTAATATCTCAATGTTTTCATTTTAATATTTTGTATTTTCATTTTCATTTAATTCAGAATACTTTTTAAGTTCTTTTGAGACTTCTCTTTTTTTCAAGTGTGCTTTTAATCTCTGAGTATTTTGGGACTTTCCAGCTGTTATTGATTGGTAGTTTAATTCCACTGTGATCTGAGAGCAGACATTGCATGATTTCTATTCTTTTAGATTTATTATGGTGTGTTTTATTGCTTAGAATGTGTTCTATCTTGGTGAATGTTCCATGAGAGCTTGAGAAGAATGTGTAAACTGCTGTTCTTGGACAATGTCATGTATAGATGTCAATTATGTTCAGTTGATTGGTGATGCTGTTGAGTTCAACTATGTCCTTAACTGATTTTCTGCCTGCTAGATCTGTCCATTTCTGCTAGGGAGGTTTTAAGTCTCCAACTCAATCTAATAATAGATTGATATATTTATCCTTGGAGTTCTATCAGTTTGTGCTTTACATATTTGATGATCTGTTGCTAGGTGCATGCACATTAAATATTGCTATGTCTTCTTGGAGTATTACATCATTTTGTAATGCCCCTCTATCTCTGATAAATGTCCTTACTCTGTCAGGAAATTAATATAGCTACTGTCTGAAATTAATATAGCTACTTTCAACTTCTTTTGATTAGTGTTAACAGGATATATCTTTCTCAATCTCTTTACTTTTGACCTATATGTGTCTTTATATTTAAAGTAAGTTTCTTAGTTTTGATTAATTCTGACGTCTGTCATTAAATTGGTGCGTTTAAACTATCGATGTTCAAAGTGATTATTGATATACTTGGACTAAAATGTCTACTATATTTGTTACTGTTCTCTATTTGTTACACTTGTTCTCTGATCCAATGTTGCCTTCCACTCTATTTCGCCTTTTCAGATTTTTAAATGAGCATTTTATATTATTATAATTTCTCTCCTCTCTTAGCATATCAGCTAAATTACTTTTTTTAACCCTTTTTTTAGTGGTTGACCTAGAATTTGCAATACACATTTATAAGTAATCCAAGCCCACTTCTAAATAATGTTTTACTACTTCACAGATAATATCAGTATTTTATAACAAAGTATTTCGAATTCCTCTTTCTCATCTCTAGTATTACCGCTGTCATTTATTTCCCAAATACATACATATACATAAGCCTATATATATGCATAAATGATAAAATACATTGTTGTTATTATTATTTTGCACAAACTGTTATTTCTTTAATCAATTAAAAAGTAAGAAAATAAAAGCTTTTGTTTTACTTTATTTTTTCTCTGATGGTCTGCCTTTCTTTATGTAGATCCAAAATTTTTACTTATATTTTTTTCTGATAAGCTTTTAAAAAGATTTCTTGCAAGGCACATCTACTGGTAACAAAGTTCCCCAATTTTTTTTTTCTTTGAGAAAGTATCTATTTATCCTTCACTTTTGAAGAATAATTTCACACGGTATAGAATTACTTGTCTTAGAGTTTTTTCTCTCAATACTTAAAATTTTTACTCCATTCTTTTCTTGATTGCATGATTTCTGAGGAGAAATTGGATGCAATTCAGATCTTTGCTCCTCTATAGGTAACATCTTTTTCTTCTCTGCCATCTTTAAAGATTTCTTCTTTATTTAGATTTTCTGAAGTTTTAATGTGATATGCCTATACATAGTTTGGGGGATTTTTGGCATTTATAAGTTTGGAGTTCTCCAAGCTTCCTGTATCTGTGATTTGGTGTCTCATATTAACTAGTAAAAATTCTGTCATTATTGCTTCAAATGTTGCTTCTGGTACTTTCTTGTCCTTCAGGTATTCCCACTGTGTGTATGTTACACCTTCTGTAGTTTTCCCACATTTCTTAGAAATGCTGTTTTTTATTTCAGACTTTTTGCTTTTCAGTTTTGGAAGTTTCTACTGACATAGCCTCAGGCTCACAGATTTTTTTCTCAGCTGTGTCCAGTTTACTAATGAACCCATCAAAGGTAGTCTTCATTTCTTTTACAGTGTTTCTGATCTCTAGCATTTTTTTGTTTCTTTCTTAAAATTTCCATACTTCTGCTTGATTGTCCATCTGTTCTTGCATATTTTCTACTTTTTCCATTAAAGCCTTTAGCGTATTCATCTTATTTAAAAAAAAAAAAAAAAATCCTGTTCTGAAAATCCCAACATTCTTGCCATATCTGACTCCTTCTCATGCCTGTTCGGTCTCTTCAAACTTTTTTCCTCTTAGTATGCCTTGTAATTTTTTTGTTAAAAGGTGAACATGATGTACTGGGTAAAAGCAACTAAAATAAATAGGGCTTTAGTAATGTGGTGACAAGGTGTAGGGGAAAGGACGTGTTCTATAGTCCTAGATTAGGCCCCAGTCTTTTGGTGAACCTGTGTCTCTGGGCTATAAGATTCACCAGTACTTCTCAGTCACCCCTCCCTATGTTGGACACAATGGCTAGAGATCACTGAGTTGAGTGTTGCCCTTCTTCCAAGTAGACTAGGCTCTGATAAAACTCTAATAAGGCTCTGGAAAAATAGCTTCTCCTGAGGTTAGGCCTTGTTCAGAAAAACAGAATGCTCTGAAGTATTTCAAAACGGTTCTTTTTCCTTTCTCCCTGCTGAACATACAAGGGAATTTTTCTCAGATATTCACTGTGAGAACCTGGTAGAGTTCCAGGAGGAGGAACAGACAAAAGTCTAGGGGCCAATCTATGACTGAGGTTTTTGGAGTCTTTAACTCTCAGATTTGTCCACATTGAGCCTCCAGCAATTTGTCAATTACAGTTTAGGTTTTTCTACCCTGATACTGGTTCCTACAGAGGTTTCTACTCCTAAGCACCTGCTCCTGTAAGTTATGATTCTCTTAACTGCCTGTATGTCTTTCCAATTTTGGGGACAGTGGCTTGCCCTATGACTTCATTTCTCTGGCAGATCTAAGAAGAATTGTAGATTTTTCAGCCGATCAGTTTTTTTTTGTTTTTTTTAACTTGTTAGGATAGAGTGGTGACTTCTAAGCTCCTTACATTCCAGACTGCAATCATTGGCATTTGCACAGACATTACCTAGCTCATAGTTCTTGGAAATGAATATGAATAAATGGCCATAGAATTAAGTACTGACTTAACAAAGCTTCTGTCTGCTTTTTGATTTGTATCTGCTGAACCAAGGATGATCAGTTGTAATGGTCTACGTTTTATATTTGTTAGCCATCATATTTCAAAGAGGCTATGATATTATGACCCATAACAAAGAAAGTCTTTGAGGGAGAAATAGAATTATTCTGCAAGCATAACCAAGAGATGAATGAATAAGCAAATATGGAACTCCTTCAGATCTCCCATATCCTAAGTTTACTGGTAGCGCTAGTACTTCCAGAAATGTTTAATATCAGTATCCAAGCTCAAAGCATGCAAACAAACAAATCTTCTCTTTACCATAAAAAGATAAAATGGACATACTTTGAAGTAGTAGCATCCTATCTATAAAAGTTTTAAATTATATACCAATATCAAAATAGGTATAGTAGTTTTCTTCATCATGCCTAAGCTCTCCTTGTAGCCTCAATTAGGTATTCTTTGCTCCCTTTTCCTGCTTTCTGATAAATTTTGCCCAAAAGATTTCATCTGAATTGCAAACATATACTCCCACTCTTGTATTTAATGCTGCAAGTAACATATGTTCTTTTTAAAATAAGGTTTTTCTTTGATATGTGCAGATTCATCTACATTCTTGGTTGGCCCTCCAATCACCTCTGGCACACAATTGTCCAGGGTTGATTGGATTAAGGGATGCAGTATGTGACTCTCAAGTACAGACACAATTAACCACAGAATCAATTCTGGACCATGTTCTAATCTGAACAGCTAAGCTAGCTAGCCCCAACAATTGGATGTTCTAATTATCAGTGAAATACTGATACTAAATATCAGTAAAATACTGAAGTTGGTAATAGTTTCCATTATATAATATCAAATAACAGTTTTTACTTTCACCCGTATTATACTGAATTACTGTTCTAAAGTTAAAGAGGTTTTTTTGTTTGTTTTTTGCCAAAAACCTTTTGTGTAATGGAGGGCAAGAGAAAGCTGTTCCATGTGACACACAAAACATCTAGGATTTAATTGAATAGCAGAGATCTTAGCTACTTTTTGGTTAGGTCAAATCAATGTACTGGTAGTATTTGCAAACATCTGGAAATAAAACATTAAAATAGATTATTATTTAGACTCATGCATATTTATGTGTCATTGCACATGCACATTTGTACAATAGTGCCTATTAGTTCCAAGTATGTTTAAAAAAAAAGGATGGCACTATTTTACTAATTATTGTCATTTCATTTTTTTCTAAATACCTTTTCTTGTGCCCCAAACACTATAAAATGGATGAAAAACCGTATCTTTACTAGCATACCTTGTTAGTCATCATAATTCTGGTATGGGTTATCTTTTTGTTTGCTTGCGTGTCTGTGTGTGTGTAAGGTTTTTGTTTCACTTTGCAATATACCCACACTTTGAATTTGACTTGATAGAAGCATCTGAGAAGGATTCAGATTATTTGCAAATAATTCCATGAAACATTGACTTTGACCACAAACAAGAAGTGATTTCAAAAAAATGTACTTATTTCATATCTCTTGGTTTTGAGTCCAAATACTTTCTAGTTACCCCAATGTTAAAATGTACAGTTTTTTTTTTTTTTTAATGACCCGAGTGACTGAACTGAGTCAGACAAAATAAGAACTCAATTTGTTTTCTGATTCCAATTTGACATTATAGTTTCTGTGGCTTACAGACCACCAGAATTCTCAGATAATCAGACACATGAAATATAGGATTGGTAGGATTCGATGCAGACAATTGCTGTGGATGTTAGACAATGGCCCCTGTACCATCACACAATGTCTGGAAAAGCAAACATCTTCCAGAACTGCTGTTTTGCTCTCTGACATCATCACTACATGCCAAAATGCCAAGGTCTTAGCTATCTTCCCTCAAAGGTATTACCTCCATCAAGTATCAAAAAGTGAAGACTGATGACATAAAGAATTATCTAATGAAAAGTTCCTCTGGAATGTCTCTAAGCAAATCAGAAGGACACTGATGACAGCGCCTTTTTTTGACTACAGAGTTGAATCATCAAGGCCCCTTTCTCTAGATAATTATTTTATTATATTTTATATACTGTTAATTCATTATCTTAATTTTAAAAAGTAACCAGGGAGGCTAGTTACTTCAAATATTCCAAAATCTTCCAAAGAAATAGGTTGTTACAGGCCACTTAGGTGCTGAGGGCCTGAAGGAAACAGGAAGATTTATACATCTTTAAAGTCTATATGGTTTTCCTATAAGCCACTTACCTACTTCCTTTGAGAAAGACAGAAGGGAGAAAAAAAAGATAAATGCTCACAGGAACTGATGATATAACACCGTGCAGCTGCTAATGCATATGGATGTGTCATGCAAATGTCCCTAGAAGAAACACATTCTTTAGTTTAAACCTGCAACCATATTCAGCAATAAAAGAGTTTACAAATCAAACTGCTGACTCCTTTTTTTTTTTCTTTTTTCTTATCAGAACATTGCAGCATACATCTTACCAGGCAGAGTAAATCAAAAGAAGAATCAGCTGGAGTTACCAACGCTTGTTTTCCCCTGGATATCAGGTGTGGGCTGCAATTTTACAGATCAATTTGTGAGCTGAAATAAGTAGCTGTGGTCCACTAAAACTCGAAATAAAGCTGGGTTTGGGTGATACTTGTGCTAACTTTGCAAAGGCCTTATCTTTGCAAAGGGACATTGTAATTTACCAGCTGATTGGTTTTTCCCTGTCTAAAGATGTACGTTGATTACACCTTTATCTGAATATAAAAAGATGTGGAGGAGCTGAGAGGAATACTGAGTAATAGAACTTTGTTTTCTTGTCTTTATCTTTTCTATTCTTTTAGTCTCAAAATTTGCAGATTCTCTGATAAGTGGATAGGAAAGTAGACTCAAGAGAAGGACAAAAAAAGGAGAATAAGAATAAGAAAAAAAAAAAAAGAGGTGGAAGGAATTTGGGGAGCAATCTTGTCACATTAAATTTTCCAAAGCATCGACATAGTTAGAGCATATAGCTGTGAATTTATTGTGACATAGGCTTCTCCTCACGCTAGTACTGCGCATTTATTGAAAAGTTCTGTATTGGGGAATGAAAAATGTCAAACAGGAAACTTCAACTGTTACCTGGAGGGGACGTTAAATGGTGACTTGGGAGTGATTCGCTCCAACTTCTTTATGGCTGGGAGAAGGAATACCACTGTGACATTTTTTAATAGGCTTGTATGCAGAAGCTAAGCACTTAGAAGCACGAGGCAGTTGAGATTAGATGCGAAAAGAGAAAATGAGTACGTATTTGGGGATTAACCCGCATTTGTGCTCTACAGGGAAGCAAGCTAGGCACTCACTTTGAAGGCACCACTCCAGTGAAACGCCATCAATTCTGAATGAAATTACTTAGGGCGAAATTGCATATCTGCAGGTGGCATCATCTTTGCTGTGCTCCAGGTTTATTTCTCCCTCTAACCTGGGTTTGACTGGTCTTTGCTAAAGATCACCCCTGAGTAGCCTAGACCTCTGGGAAAGGGCCTGGTGTCCTAAAAATAGCCACTCATTTCCTTTACCCTATGTTGACCACTGCGTGCGCCAAGCAGGGATCGGGCGAAGGGGTGGGGGAGGGGGAAACACCCGTATTCCTTTTTCTGGGACCCGGAGCCAAGAGTTTGTGGCTTAGCCTCAAAGAGCCTCGGGCAAAGGCGGGGAGGTTGGAAGGAGGAAGAGCCGAACCTCAAAAGGCAATCAGTGGCTCGTTCTCTCCTTCCACCAGGATCCTAGGACATTCCCATATTCACTAGCAGAACTCGGTCCACTCCAAGAGCCCAGGCTGGAGTCTTCACTCAGACCCAAGGCAGGCTGGTTAGAAAATAGCTCTGGCAGGCCTTCCCTCCCATTCCTCCAAGCCCCCTGCCCGGGGTCAAGTCACGCCTAAAGGATGTAAGAAGCTTGCTCCAGGAGCGGGTCATTTACTCTTTTTCTTTGTTGTTTTCCTAGAGGTGAGGCGAGAAAAAACGCTCACAGAAAGAGAGAGAACGGTTGCAATTTGCACCCCCTCCCGCCCCTCGACGCAGGCAATTCCTCGCTTGCATCTGGCGGCGCGGGCCGAGCCGCCTCCGCGCGACTAATATACATATTTAGAGGGGGAGGTTGGGCGGCTGCTTCTTCTCTGGGTCAATGTGTTAATTAAAAGTTGGTCTGAGTTGGTCAGCAC
>NW_012103243.1:2549378-2559269 GCF_000951045.1 Mandrillus leucophaeus
GCCCGCGCGGCGCCGCCGCCGCCGGCGATTGCAGAGGGGCCTCTCCCAGCCAGATTGGTTTCTCTATCCAGGGATAATTACTGCAAGCTCACTTGCCTAGCGTCCTTTATATTTTCCAAAAGTGCAGGGAAGAGTACGTATGTATTGGAGGGGGAGTGATAGTCATTCTAGATTTTAAAAATATTTATATGAAAAGTAACAGTATTCACGGAGACACCTAATATCATCATCGACCTCATCGGAGGAGCAGGTCCGGGTTCCACTGACCCAAGGCTGCATCTGCCAGCTCCCGCCTGCCTGCAGTTTTCTACCTTATTTAGCCCTTTGCCCTCGGTTCTCAGGCCTCCACGTGTCACTTTGCTTCTATATGTGTTTTCATTTGGGTTGACTTTGTGTGTGTGTGTGTGTGTGTGTGTGTGTGTGTGTGTCACTTCTCAGAATCCACCAAAGACCTTGAGTAAGAGCTGTTGGCTGCATCTTCCCTCTTTCTGAAATCTGTTAGCAACCCCCCCCCCCCACGCCCACATCCCTCCTCATTCTCCTGCCCATACACATTCACAGGGGCAGGCGCTCCTATGCACGCCCACATTCACCCACACTCCCACACAGCATTCATTGCAACTTCCGTACTTGCAGAAGCCATAGGAGGACTTGGTGCTGCTCAGTTGGGCACCTTAAGGCCACACCGACCTCTAAGTCAACTTATTGGTTATCATCCTAGACTTTTGTCTTAACATGTTTTGGTTTCAGGGATGCCACATGATCCCATCGCCAACACCACCCAAAAGGGGGCCGGGGATAGCAAATCTAACCAATTAATTATGTGTGTCGTATCTAAAGGGCGTGCCTTATTGATGACACCTAATGAAGCAAATAATGGATTTGCAGTATCTTGGCTATTCATCTGGTCCTTCCAGAATACCAAGTATTAAGGAAAGATGGATAGTGATGGATGGAGAGAGAGACAGAGAGGAGAGGGGGAGGGGGAGGGGGAGAAGGGGTCGGCTACAGATCCTTGGAAACAGACCAGATTTGTTGAGTGTCGGCTTGAAGAAGGCAGTCTGAGCCATGATTTAAACACCGGAGGCATCATTGTTAACTAGTGTCCGACGACTGTCCCCCGCCCCCACTGTGCCTTCCTCCCGCTCCTTTCTTTTCTCCCTTTTGTAGGATACAGAAGGTGAATAATGAAACCATTTTGCTAATAGTTTATGAGCCATGAGATTGGAAATGTATATGGATAGACCGGAGCACCAGACTAAAATCATTTGAAAGAAGCGTGAGGCTTGGCAGAGAGAGAAAGAAACCCTCCGTGTCCTATTTTCCCAGCCCGAAGTGGAATGGGACGAATGAGGTGGCCTTGTGCCTCTCCCTCTCCCCTCCGTCCGAGGACAGCGGCTTGGCCGGTCCTCCTGCCAGCGCCTAGCCCTCCTAGTCTCCCCAAGGGGCTGGAGCGAGAGGGAGATGAATTGGGGCGATGGAGAGATAGCGCGAGCGGGAGATAATCGTTATCACCAGGGTTTTTCTTCCAGTGATGGATCTGAAAAGATCTATCACGCAGGGTAGCTCTCCCGGAGGCATGAAACAATAGACGTGAACCTCGCGCTGCAGACTGCCACAGGGACGCTGTCCGTGCGTCTGTCATTTCTGTCCCCATAGGGCCTGTTCCCCTAGTTACGAACACCCAGAACCTTGAGAAATGCCGCGAGCACCCACCCACCCACCCACCCACCCGACCTCCACATTCGGCCCGCTAGGAGGTTTGCCCAACGGCTTTCTTTGCGGAGTTGCTGCAGTTTCAAAGCCTGGACTCTGGAGGAGGCACGCGGGGGCACCTAAGGGGATTGGAGGTGGAATAGGGTGGAAGGTGAGGCGCTGGCCTAGACCCACAAAGGGGCCGCAAATCCTGGGGAAATCCTAGGAGCTGACTCGGAACGGTGGCCCAAGCCAATGGCCCGCGAGAGACCGCCCCGCATTTGGCCAGGCGTCCCTGAAGAGAGCGGAGGCGCGCGGGGGAGGGCGAGGGCGGGCTCCTCTGGAGGCAGCGGGCTACAGGCCGGGCTCCAGGCCGGGCTCCCTAATCGGGTCAGCAATTGGAGTGGGAAGGCCGGACAGGTAGGTGGCGTGGGGCGCACAAGCCCGGCAGCGGTAACCCGGGACGCCTGTACTCTTTCCAACCTGGTCTTTGAGAACCCTTAAGCGCGCTCGGGACCGGGACCCAAGGGCGGCACCGCAGCCTCCCAGGCCCTTGGGGCAGCCTGGGAAGGGCGGTCCATCAGCTCTCGCGCCCCGGGCGCGGTCTTCGCGGGGTCTGGAAAGGGAGACGCGCGCAAACGCCTGCGTGGAGCCATGGGCGGTGGGCACACCCCGCAGGGGGAGCTACTGCTGTAGCCCCCCTAGAATTTCTGCATTTTTCCACTCTTTCCAAACTGGATTCTGGGGAAAACAGAGTAACCTTTGCGTTTAAGAGGAGGTAACTAGCGGGAAGCGGTCTTGGAGGAGGTAACTGGTGGGCAGCGGTGTAAGGAAAGGCGCGATTGGGTCAGCAGCACCACCACATAAACTGCATGGGGGACCCTCTTTGGTTTTCGCCCTTTGGGGTACGAGTAGAGGTTTGGTGTTTCACCTCTTGTGTAGGGTAAGCGCTGCTGGCATTGGGCAGAAGTGGGACACTGGAAAGAAAAAGCACCACCGTCCCCCGGCTCCCTCCCCTCTCCCCCGAGCTACTGCTACTGGCCGCCTTTAGGCCCACGGAACTGGCTTGGCCCCCACTTCGCAGGCCTGACGCTGAGGCATAAAGCGTCCAAAGAGGAGCAGAGCAACCTCCCTGCACCTGCGGACTCTCCTCTCCCGGTACCTGGCGTCAGCTGCAAAATCTTCAATTTCCTTAATCCCCACACCCAGCCGTATTGATCGTCCTATTGACCCTGGTTTCTGTGCGCCATTCAGGATAGATTTAGCGTAGCAACCTTATGAACTGGGGGAGTCAGGTGTATGGAGAGAGTGTCTGTTATCTTTGGGGGGCTTTATTTTTAAGGAAGCACCTAGAATCAAAATGAAAATCTTACTGAGCCACTCACCACCCACAATCCGGCCTGGCCAAAAGGAAAGGGGAAGGGCGGGCAGTAAGTTGTGTTCAGGAATCTCAGTCAAGTAGATCCCATCCGTTGGGTCTGCAGGTGTGAGCGGGTGCAGCAAAAGGGCATCCATGGACAGGGTTGAGGGCGTGCGGGGTGATTAGTAAGGAAGACCCCATGGCAAAACCCCACGGCGCTAGCCCGCAACTCGCGCTTACCCTGGAGCTGGCGCCCCCAAGCAAGCGATGACGTGACCCGGGTGCCCGCGTTTGCCCTCCCGGTAGGCCAGAGCCTAGGGTTGAAGTAAAGTTGCTGAGTGGGTTACTGTCGCTTCTGGGGAAGGAAATCTGCACTGCAGGAACTCCTTTGTGCCTTCTGCACTCACCTTTCGCACTTCCATCCAAAATTCTGGGTTACCTAAATTCCTGTCCCAGTACCTCAGGAAAACGCCAACTCCTGGCATTGCTTCCCGGTTTCCCTCCCAGTCACTCCGGTACTCCCAGAGGGAAACCGGGCTCCGGATCCCCCTCCGCCCCCGGCTTCAACAGCCAGCCGCCCTGGGAGCTCTTTGCCCTTCCCAGCCAGTGCCAGTTGCTGGGTGGGGGAGAAGGGTAGCAAAGGTAGGTGGGTAGGGAGGGTCAGGTAAATGGCGCGGTTCTTCCCCCCTTCCGCAAAAGTAACAATACTACTGTAAATTCTATTAAAATTGAATTTCATCTCTCTCTCCCAATCTGTCCCCTCACAACTACTACAAGGGAGGCGGGGGTGGGATTAAGGTCGTCCCCGGAAAAGGGGGGCAAAATGCACGCCTGCTCCTCTCATTTGTTAGTTGCTTCGGTCAAAAAGTTTGCTATTTATAGGCTACACGCGGCAGCCCGAATCTCCGCGCCCGCTTCCGAGTGCAAAGTGAGAGCGATCCCGGAGACGCCCAGCGGCCCGACTCCGTCGTGTCCCGTGATTTGTTTTGTTTTAGTTCTGCTCTCACGCGGCAAGCAGCCAGGGAGAAGACCGTGGGGAACCCCGAAACACCCTCTGGTAGTAGCAAGGAAAACAGTTCTGCAGTCGGTGAATGTGAGTCCGCTCTTGACCCCGCTCCGCGCGCGCGAGCGAAAAGGCTGGGAGGAGACGCAGCCGCCCGGCGGCCGCCGCCGCCGCCGCGGCCGCCGTGCGCGCCCCTTGCTCAATCCTTGGCCTCCGCCTCTGCCCCTTCAACCTGCAGCTCCACGCGCTCTCTTTCTCTTGTCCCTCCTCCCCCTTTGATTTCTCCCTTCTCATTCTCTATTTCGCTGCATCTCTTACCCTCCCCTCACCTCTTTGGCACTACTCTCAACTTCCAGTTGAGTTTGCATCTGGGCGCAAAATGAGTCAAGACTGGCCTTTACGTGGGAGGCGGGGTGGGCGTGTGTGTTTCATAAAGAATAAAACTGTGCGGGGCTGGGCGGGTCGGGGGTGATGAGGGGGAAAAGCGCGTGCCCGAGCTGGCCGTAGAGCGCGGCCCGGCGCGCTGGGGGAGGGGACGAGGTGCGTCCAGATGGAGACCTTTCCTTTCGCAGTGGCTCCGACCTCGGGATGAGGACGCGGTGCCCAGGAAGCCTGGCCATTTGGGACCATCCCTACGCGGAGCGGGGACAGATCTCTCTTAATCAAAATCTCAGAACCGCCCTGGGCGGAAAGCGGGGAAAGGAGAGGAAGGACGTGGTCTCATGCTGTGGCTAGCCGGAAATAGAGTCAGGGTCAGGTCTCTGAATTCCAGGTACACTGGGAACTGCGACACCCTTTTCCCAGCGGCGCGGCCAGGACTCGCTTGCTGTGAGAGCAAAGGTGCAAGCGGATCGCGGCGGTCGGTCCATAGGCCTTGACCTTGTCCTCTTTTTCTAAATGCCAGAGCCGCAGAATATGCGGTGTTAGAAATCAAACGTCAAGGGGACGGGGCCACAGCAGGCTGGCGAGGTTCCTCGAGCCTCAGCCCGGAGCGAGAGAAGCTTAGCCGCGCCAAACGCGCGGGGAAGAGCGGTGCGCTCGGAGCCGCGGCTAGGCGCTCTGTCTCGCAGGCGCGCCGCGGCTGGCAGGAAACTCGCGCACGGTGGGTCAAAGTGCCCTTTCCTGCCTGAGTTGAGGCACACTTTTCGGGGTACGGGATGTGAAGAAGGTTGTGACTGAAAATAAACCCGGGGCTTGGATCCGTGAGGCCAAAAATGAGAGGCCAGAGCGAGGGTAGAGAGGAATTAATAACAAGTCAGGGGAGACCGCTGGCTTCGCTTCTCTGGCGCGCAGGGCCCTGTGCCCTTAGTGCGCGCATAGGGGTCAACTTCTTAGGCACCACCAATTTCTCCTTCCTCTGTAGAAGTCGCAATTAGAGTCCCCTTTTGGCCACATTCCCCCAAAAGTGCCCAGGCGGCCTTTGCGGATAGACTGGTAAGGAGAGAAGATCCAGCGCCAGTCTGTGTCGGTGCCGTTTGGAGGAGACTTACTCCCCAGGGTGTGTGCGCCCGAAGTTCCCCGTCACAAACCATGGGGGCTGGGGCGTGGTCTGTTCCCAGCCCGCATCCCCAGTCCCTCCCAAGCTCACGTTGCAGCAGCAGTCTGGTTCATACAGGACCCAGGGCGCCCACATCTGGCCCTGAGCTGCCCAGATTCTCAACGTGGCCCTCCCAAAACCGCTTTCCAAAACTCAACTGCCCAGTTAAAAGCAGAAACAAGTTTCTGCCACTAACTCTGGGCCACATTCGAGGATATGGGTAGATGCGAAACTTAGTACATCTTCATAGGCAGAAACCGGTGGCACTGACCTATAAATGTTGGAATTCAGGTACTGGAGGTGCGATGTCTCAGTAGCTCTCAGCCCTATTCCCCAACAGTAAATGCGCTCAGCTCTTTGGTTGAGGTTTATCTTAGCTGTTGATCTTTGCCCTAAGCCCTAGTGAGAAGGGAAGGAAAGGAGAGAACAGGTCAAAGTAAGAAAGGCTTACTTTCTGAGGAAAAGAGACAAGGGAAAGACTCAAAGGAAAAGCACAGTTAAAAAAAAAAAAAGAAAAGAAAAAAGAAAGAAAGAAAGAAAAGAAAAAGAAAAACCCCATTGCCAGTTGTCTGTCTTTCCACCTTGTTTAGTTTGAAAAGCCCACGACTTTCGAGAGCGAAGGAGTTGGTTAGCCAAGGACCCTCAGACACATTTAAATACCCCATCCCCAAAATGTTTCTATGACAGGCGTCGCTCAAGTGTTGGCCAAAGTTGGAGAAGGCCTGAGCGCGGGCTCCTAGTATCTCTGGCAATTTTGCTTTAGCGTAAACTCTGGGTCCTGAAGATGGGGCGCTAGGCGCCAGGCTCCTGGGTAGCGGTGGGAGCAGAGTGTTTGGAGTCTAAATCATTCATTCCGCTTTCAAGAATTTTTTGAAGCATTAAGGCTTTTCCCGCCTTTGACGGGATCTTAAAACTCCGGAGCTTCTGTCGCTTAGGATAGTGACTTGCTCTGGCTGTGAGACTCACTCGCTCAGCTCTCCTTGCGGCAATGCTGGCCATATCTTTCTAGTTCGCGCTCCCAACAGCAGGCTCCTTTCTGGCCTGTGCTTCTCCAAGCTAGGCCTCTGTGGCGTGGCCTCTAGAGCCGTGGGTCTTTACTCATAGTCTGGGGCTCTAGATAGGAAGGACCCCAAGTTCTCCTTCTCGTTGCGAGTAAAGATGGCATTTCTACCATGTAGACAAAACTAGACAACAAACTTTTGGGGTATGGAAGGGAGGTGGTGACAGAGAACGGAGAGGCCCATTTGTTTCCAAATCAGGTAGTGAAGAAAGAAGAGATTTCACTTCCTCCAAATTAGCTCGTTTTCAAGCAACTCTGGAAAATGGCAGGAAGAGGAATTGTCCTCTTACAAATACTTCAGGTCTGTGACCTGTAACCCCCAAAACGAGGCAAGGAAAGGGTAACCATACACCTGTAACCCCCACAACGAGGCAAGGAAAGGGTAACCATACACCTATAACCCCCAAAAAGAGGCAACAAGAGAGCGTCCATGCACGTGGAATTGAACAGAATTGGGTACCTGTACCCATCTGCATACGAGCCCTGCTTTTCTTAGATGGCCTTAGATCATGGTTATAAGTGGCAGCCACTATTTTACCAATAATCAAAGCATAATCTCTTGACAGTTCCTAAATTGTGTTTTTCATGGTGCCACTGGCTGCTAAGTTGCCAGGGATGCGATAATCAGCTTGAACCATCCCAGACCAAGATAACTTTATGAGCCTTAAAATTTCCCCACCTTTCTCAATCCCACTTGTAATTCCTCAGCCACCATCCTGCCTTCTCTACCAGCATGGCTGTGTCGTCTGGGTACTAAAATGGCCTGAGAACCAATCCCAGTTGTTCATCTCCCTTTCCCCAGCTAGACCTTTGACTAGATTAAAGAATTACTCGGCTTAGCTCAAGATGTCACACACCTGTAATCCCAGCACTTTGGGAGGCCAAGGCAGGAGGATCACTGGACTCTGGAATTTTGAGACCAGCCTGAGCAACACAGTGAGACCTCCCTCTCTACAAAATGTAAAAAATAAAAATTCCTGAGTGTGGACGGATGAAGGCAATGGCTAAACTTTTCCTAAAAGTTGGAACAATTCCTTTCCTCCCTCCTTTTTCACTCTGACCCCCAATGCCATCTTTCTTGGGTCAGCAACTCCAGAACTCCAGCAATGGGGTCTTCCTAATCTTGTGCTCTCCCTTATTGGGATTTCTTTTTCTAAGAGGTGAGTGTGCAGAGGAACTGAGCACAATCTCCTTCCAGGATT
The DNA here is from genome assembly GCF_000951045.1 of Mandrillus leucophaeus. NCBI lineage: Eukaryota > Metazoa > Chordata > Mammalia > Primates > Cercopithecidae > Mandrillus > Mandrillus leucophaeus. The sequence goes on from NW_012103243.1 coordinate 2,557,236, forward strand.
TTATTTGATCATTAAATTTACACATTTCAAGGCAAAGAGCTGAGGCCTGAAATCCAGATGGCAGGAGGGAGGGAATTAGGGAGAACCCAGAGAACTAAGTGACAATTTGACAAGGAATTTCAATTAACTTGATACTCTTCTATTATGTCTCACCAGTTTGAACTCAAATTTTTCCCCTTAAGCGGAGAAATACAGTTCTCCAATTATGTGACTGTATTAGCCATACATTCAGGGCTGTATTCTGGCAGAGCATTTTTAGAAGTTGACCACTGAATACGTATGCAACCTCCGAAGTCTTCTGCGCCCTCCAATATCTCACTTCATTTTGACATCAAATAAAAGCATTTACTTTCATCCAGTTCTTGGTCACCTTCAACAGGTTGGTTTCAGTTGCTATATTTCTCAAATTTCCTTACAATAACAGCACATGAACCAGATATGTTTGGATTCCGTGGGACAGGATTACTCCCTCTTCAGTTCTCCAGGTAGTTCTAGCTAAAACTGCCTTTACTTTCACCTGAGTTACACACCTGCTTGAGGTGAAACTGAAGATTTTGTTTAACTTGAATTATTGAAATACTTGTTCACTTTTTTTTTTCTTTTCTATTTGGAATAAACCTGGTCATTAATAATTATGGTCATATGAACATTTAAATAGACATGTCATAAAAGATAAACACGCCTTTTATGTAGAAATTTTCTTTGAGGTATTTAAAAATCACAGCTTGGGTATTTAGCATAGCTTCAGGAAATTGGAACTTTGCAATTAATGGACAACTGAACTTATTTTCAGAACTTTTCATTAAACGTTAGCATACTTCTCCAGAATTGCATTCTCTAATTCAACTGAATCTGCTATTAATTGCTTTAACAAGTATGTGCTTAAATGAGATTGTTTGCAACATATCCACCTGTACAACCTATTTGACAGGAGTTTACAATTCACAAAAATTAAATTTGGGACAATATAGTATATTCTATTGATCCAATTTATTTAAGCTATATTGTACTGCCAACATCTTAATAGTAAAAAAAAAAAAAGACATTTCTTTGTAGAAGAAAATGTATGTGTTCTTTTTCAGGAAGGCTTGATGAATACTTAGTTTGTCTCCCATGTTCTTTATTTTTTTCTGTCAGATGCGTCATTGCTTCTGATTCATTGATCTCATATAAATTAAAAGAAGATTCAAGTTACTGATTTCTGAAAAATTATATCCCCCTCTTAGCCAGAATAATTAATATTCAATTATTTTAAACATTTTAATGTAATTTAGAAGAGAGAAAACTCCTGCACATATTCATTAATTGATGATTACCAAATTAGCTAAACTATTGACAACATTTGGTTCACAACTATTAGTGAACATTTGGAAGTGAAGATGTAACATCAGGAAAGGTGACATTTCAGGTCCAATGCAGTGGCTCACACCTGCAATTCCTGCTCTTTGGGAGGCCCAGGAGAGAGAATTGCTTGAGGCTAGGAGTTCAACACCAGCCTGAGCAACACAACAAGATCCCTTGTCTAAAAAAAGAAAAAGAAAAATCAGCCAGGCATGGTAGTACATGCATATAGTCCTAGCTACTCAGGAGGCTGAGGCAGCAAGAGATCTTGAGCCCAGGAGTTTGAGGTTGCAGTGAGCTAAGATCCCACTGCTGCACTCCAGCCTGCAGGACATAGTGAGACCCTCTCTCTATATAAATAGGTAAATAAGTAAAGTTTCAGTTTCTGCTATCAATGTGACAATCCAAGAATGATATTCGAGATCAAAGGGCAAATGATAAGTGGCACAATGAAATAAAGGGAATAAGGACAACTTGTCAGCTGCTATCTTCTAGATGTAGTATTCCACTCCTTAAAATCATTTGGGTGATATATTGTGTGAAATTATTTTGCATGGGAATAAGAAGCTTCTTCCTTCTTCTACTGGGTGTCCAAGTTAATATTTACTTTTTAATGAGGTAAACTTCACATAACATCACATTTATCATTTTAACCATTTTAAGGAATATAATTTGGTGACTTTTTTTTTTCAC
>NW_012103243.1:2559319-2561301 GCF_000951045.1 Mandrillus leucophaeus
CAGTTTCTGCTATCAATGTGACAATCCAAGAATGATATTCGAGATCAAAGGGCAAATGATAAGTGGCACAATGAAATAAAGGGAATAAGGACAACTTGTCAGCTGCTATCTTCTAGATGTAGTATTCCACTCCTTAAAATCATTTGGGTGATATATTGTGTGAAATTATTTTGCATGGGAATAAGAAGCTTCTTCCTTCTTCTACTGGGTGTCCAAGTTAATATTTACTTTTTAATGAGGTAAACTTCACATAACATCACATTTATCATTTTAACCATTTTAAGGAATATAATTTGGTGACTTTTTTTTTTCACAACACTCACAATGATGTGCAACCATAATCACCGTCTAAATCCAGAACATTTTTATCACTCCAAAAGGAAGTCTCATCCCATAAGCATTCAATCCTCATTCTTCCCTCCCTTTCAGCCACTGTCATGCCTTAAACTGCTTTCTGTCTCTATGGATTTGCCTATTCTGGACATTTTATAACTGGAATCATTTAACATTTGGCCTTTTATATCTGGCTTCTTTCACTTATTATCTTCGTATAACTTCATTTGTTTTAAAGTTTCATCCATATTGTAACATGAGTCAGTTCCTCATCCCTCTTTATGACTGAATAGTATTCAAAGTTATGGATATATCACCTTTTGTTTACACATTCATCCATTGATAGACATTTGGGTTGTTTCCACTTTGTGGCCATTATGAATAATGCTGCTGTGAACACCTGTGTACAAAGTTTTGTTTAAACATATGTTTTCTGCTGTCTTGGCCCAGTTTTGTTTAGGAACCAACCATACTGCTTTCCACAGCAGCTGCATAATTTTACATTCCCACGAAATATGTATGTGGGATTTAATTTCTCCATTCCTCATCAACATTTATTTTTCTTTTATTTCTGATAGCCATACTAGTGGGTATAAGTGGTAATTCACTGTTGTTTCAGTTTGTATTTTACTAGTAACTAATGATGCCAAGTATATTTTCATGTGCTTATTGGCCATTTGTGTATTCTCTTTGGAGAAATGTCTATTCAGAATCTTGAGGATTTTTAAATTGGGGCTTTTGTCTCTTTGTTGTTGTTGAGTTGTGAGAGTTCTTTATACATTCTGAATATTAAACCCTAAGATATAGAATTTGCAAATATTTGCATTTTCTTTTATTCTGTGGGTTGTTTTTGTACTTTGTTGATAGTGCTCTGTTATTCATAGAGGTTTTTAATTTTGATGAGTTCCCAGTAGTATTTTTTTGAGACTAGGGTCTCACTGTGTTGCCCAGGCTGGTCTCCAACTTCTGGGCTTAAGCAATCCTCCTACTTCAGCCTGAGGATATTAGCAGTAGTTATTTTTTAACAATAAAGACATTACACATCCATGAAAAGACTCAGATTAAACACAACACAAAACAAAAATTTAAAACGCAGGTAAAGAGAAGACACTTCTTTAATGCCTAACCAACTTTAGCAAAAGCAGACTATCAGGCAGTATGTAAAGTTAGTGCTGTTCAAGAAAAGGAAACAGGTAGGGCAACACTGACCTTTTTCTTCGAAGAAGTCCTGAGTTATTCAGATAAGGTGTCGAGCCTTTGAATGAGATCTTTTATCTCAGGATGACAGTAGTTATATTTTTTAAAATTATCATTATCAAATCCATCTACCAAGAAATTTCAAATAGTCTCCTCTGTTTAAATAACATTAAGGAGCTGCCTTAAACCAACAACAACCAGGAAAATCAAAAGGTTGACAGGGTGTTTCCAATTTAGCAGTTTCTGACACACAGGCCGCAGTAGTCAGATGACATGCTTGTACAGTTACAGAGAGAAAGTTCTTGCAGTCAGAGAGAAGAGAAATTAAATCATTGCAAAACATTTTTAAGACAAAACTTAATAAAAGAGTAAGGATATCGATGGACATTATTAAATGTAAAGGCTTTGCCTATTATTTTAAATTGGTTGCTTTTAGACACTTAATTCATTGA
>NW_012103243.1:2561351-2608151 GCF_000951045.1 Mandrillus leucophaeus
AAATTATCATTATCAAATCCATCTACCAAGAAATTTCAAATAGTCTCCTCTGTTTAAATAACATTAAGGAGCTGCCTTAAACCAACAACAACCAGGAAAATCAAAAGGTTGACAGGGTGTTTCCAATTTAGCAGTTTCTGACACACAGGCCGCAGTAGTCAGATGACATGCTTGTACAGTTACAGAGAGAAAGTTCTTGCAGTCAGAGAGAAGAGAAATTAAATCATTGCAAAACATTTTTAAGACAAAACTTAATAAAAGAGTAAGGATATCGATGGACATTATTAAATGTAAAGGCTTTGCCTATTATTTTAAATTGGTTGCTTTTAGACACTTAATTCATTGAATAAAAACAATGAATGCAGTGGTTTGGATGAGATCTTCATTTTATTTTAATTATTTAGCTATTGAGTAAGAAGACTTATGGTGGACACTGGTTTGGAGACCTCTGATTTTGTCCACTAGAGGTCTTGAATCAAATTTCTGCATGTGTCATTTTATGGAGTGTGCTAATGGGCAAACCACTGGATACTTCCTAAGTACCTGTGTAGAGTGCTGTTGCGTGGCCAAGGAGTACGTGTGTGTCTGTCACCTGAACACATTCTGAGGGATCCCAGGGAAATTCTGTTTCCTTATCTGCAAAATAACACCTTTATCTGATCATTATTGTGGAGACAAAAAGGAATAACATATGTGAAAATGTTTTTTACATATGAGACATATTTATTTTAAGTGGAAGCTTTAGTGTGTTTCCTTTCTAATGTAGCTCTTAAACAGTCTACCAGATATTGTCCCAAGATTTAAAAAATATTTTAAAATTAACTGAAACAATTTTACAAAGTAGGCACTATTATTTTCCCCCATTTTACAGGTTAGAAAACTGAGGCAGGGAGTTTTTCTATAACTTGCCCGAGGTCATATAGCTGATGAATGGCAGAGCTAGGTTTTTAAGTCAGGCAGTCTGATTCAAGAGTCCATGTTCTCAGTTACCTACCACATTATGCTGCTTAGAATAAAATAATTCAGAGATTTCAGATGAAAATCTGAATATTTGTATTGAATCAACAAATACTTATTGAGTACCTATCATGCATTAGACTTTTCTTGAAACATTGGAAGGTCTAGCAATGCTGGGGCTGCTCTCCTGAATTCTCTTATGGCAACCATCAGCTGGAGGTGAGTTTTCAAGGCCATCTTTTGATGGGGTCACCAAACTTGGCATGATTTATTCACCTGTTTACCTGCATAAGACCTGTCATTAATCACGTTTGTTGCTGCTAACATAAGACACGGGCACGAAAAATAGCTTATAACCAAAACATATAAGCAAAAGGCAATAATAAATATAGAAAATAAACATTGTGGCATGAGTTTAGCTTTGCAAAGTTCTCTTGCTGTTAGTATTAACCCCAGAGCAATGATACTTTGAACAAGCATTTGCAATTTAAGTGTTTAAGATCAGAAGAGTAAGAAACACCAACACAAAAAGCAAATTAATATCAATCAATATACGGGGAATGTAGTTGACACTCCCCTAACTGGAAATCTCTAATAATTAATCTTTTACGCAGAGATTTTTCAGTTATAGAATTTATTTCCTTATTTTATGCACAAAAGGTAAATAATGAGGAATATCACATCTATTTCAAAAAGCAGACTTCAGAATAAGCCACAAAGTTGGGAAACAATCAACCCAATGTCTAACGCTTTCAAAGTATTCGTGCAGTGCAACTGGGCAGTGCTCATAGCAATTAGCCTGAGTACTGTGGGCTATAGTAAGGTCTCTTGAATAGAGAGATAATTGAATATGCAGAGTACCGTATTATCATTACATGTATTCCAATGCACTCTATTTTTTTCACAATGGTTAATTATTATTGATGAGGACACTTGAATAGCAGGAACCTTCCCTTTGTATATGTGTCTACAGCAAGGCAAGTTTACTCCTATTTGCCTACTTAAGATCAAAGAGTCTGCTTTTTGAAGATCTGGTACCAAGCAGAAGAAATATTTTAATATTCTGTATGTTGTGGCCAATGTCATAGAGCTTGAGCCTCGCCGTGATTTGGCCAACACTATTTCCATAAACATGGGCCAAGTGTACTATGGAATTTGCCAGGTTGATGGCACGGGTGTATATAGCACAGTTGGCCCAGGCATTTTATCTGTGTCTAAATAACCAGCAGAAAACCTTTCGGTGCTGTACCACTTGGTGTGATATAATTTGTTTAATATTATAGAATGTTGAAATAACTGCAAATTTATTGATTTATTGAACAATACGTGTTAAGTATCTGTTAGGCTTCAAGGCAGGGTTTTATAGATACTTTCTTCCTACATGGTGCTATGCGGTGGGTGGGTAGGTAGCTAGGTAAAGAAACATATTTTGAATCCCACAGAGAGGAAAGTGAGGCTTAGAGATTACTGCCCACGACCCCACAAGTCTGGATGTAGAGCTGAGACTCAAACCTAGGCCTCTGATAATCACAGGCCTCCTCTATCACAATAATCTCTTGATGAGATTTTCTGAGAGTGCATTCCATCCAAAAACCTATGACAGAGTGACCTGGGTCATTTGTGTAAAATGTAGAGTCCTGGGCCCTGCTCTAGAAATACCGAATCCCTGGGCCTCAGAAATTTCCATAGTACCCTCAAGAGGTTCTCATATACAGCAGATTCAAGCATCAGGGATCTAGCTACCAAATATCTTGACATATTTGGTTAGGTTAATTGGATACTAAGAAAAGATAGTTTGAGAGGAAAGAAGAAGTTGTCTGACCACATATGATATTAATAAATACCAATGTATTTTTAATGTTGCCTTACGCATTGGGATTTAAACAGATTCAAAGTGATCTTCCAGTTCAGGGAGGTTGTTGTTACTTGAGGTGTTCCATAGATATGTGATGTTTTCATCACACAGTCTTACAGAGCTGGTTCTTTGGGACCCTACTTCCACACAATATTCATTGATTTGTCAAATATTTACTAACATATCAAATACTATGTTAAGCACTTGAGGAAAAGAAGTGAACAAAATGGCATGGTTCCTGACCTCATGGACCCAACCCACAATCTATGGAGGGAAGATGTCAACAAAAATCTTTGTCTGAAGATTTTTCTTGTAGACAAATACATCTGTGAAACAATGGATTCAACAAATTTCTTCACTATAGGATGTTTCGGAGTCTAGTATGTACTATTATGTTCTGTGAATATCTGAGAGAGGACTGTGGTTTGTGATGTTTTCCAGATTTATCACAGCATCCTTTGTACAGACAACAACTGCTAGGCCTAGTGCTCTACAGGGTACTCCAGTGAAATCCTGTGACCCCTGGAAGGCCTAGTACCCTTGTGGTACTGGTATGGATATAGAGTATATCATAAAAATAGAATCCCACTGCCCCTCCTCCCCAGGGTAGTATTGTTCTGATAACATAGTGAGCATGGGGATCTAGGATAGGGAATGGGCAGACTTGATACAGATCAGCCCTGAGCTGTCTTCAGAGGCCCTGGAGTGAGAATTGAGAAATGGAGTGGGTCCATGGATGTGTCTCTGGTCTCTTCAGCTGGGTGATGGTTAAGACAGAAGGGTTGTTTTAGCATCCTTCAGGAATTCTGAGGCTATCTTAGACCATTTGGTGTGAGAAGGGCAGCATGAGAGGGGATCATATACCATCTCTTATACACAGAAGATTGTATTATTTGAGGGATACTCAACCTTTGACTAGGGGCATAGAATGAGTTTATTTGCTGAAACATACCTCCTTTCTATGTATTGCCTACTTTTATAAGGACCGTTGTTGGATAAAGGAAAATATAGGCATTTTCAGTGAGCTACCTAAGCCCGATTACCTTGGTTTTTTTTTTTTCTTTCTTTTTCTTTTCCTCAGGCAGTGACTATATCTAAGTAGAACAAAGTGACCTGGCAAGTGCTCAGATAACTCAAGAGTGGCGTATTCATCTGATGGATGGATTTAAATAGTTTGGTTGTTGACATTTATCAAATTACCCAGAAAACTGCCACATCACCACCTTGATTCATACACTTGGAGAGTTCTTAAGGAAGCCTCTTCAGAACTGTTTGCTTCTCTTAGGGATAATAATATTTAAAGATATGTTGCTTTATTGTTCGTTAAGTACATACTTTATTCACAAGCAGGTCTTGCCACATATGTTTCCTCATGGATTTACAAAGTGAAATCAAGAAATATAGTACTATTCCAGTAATTTAGCTGGTCATCACCTGAGTAAATACTTGGGATAAACTGCTTTTTTCCTCCTTTCCAGAGTTGTGGAATAAATGTTTACTTCTTCATTCATTGCTAGGAGACCTCAAATCTCTGAGTGTTGGTGTCTTCCATTCAAAGCCTAAATTCAGTTTACTCTGTTAATCACTTTGAACAAAGAGGAGTTAAATGCAATTGTTGCCTTCAGGGAGCTTGCATCTCAGGCTCAGAAGTAGTCAGGGAAGGTGAGTGCCCAAATTGTTATAATATCAAACCAACATCTGGAAAGTGCTAAATGCAGAGGTTATATGTGGTGTGATAGTGGCTTCATCTGCCCATGAAGAATTAGAGAAAGCTTATTCCAGGAGATTGCTTTGAGACTGGTGTTTTAAAATGGGCATGTTTTTAAAACTATTACTTCATTTTTTTAAGCTCTGGGGTACATGTATGGGATGTGCAGGTTTGTTACATAGGTAAGCGTGTGCCATAGTGGTTTATTGCACCTATCAACCCATCATCCAGGTATTAGCTCTTTTCCCTAATGCTCTTGCTGTCCCCCTACCCTCCTCTGACAGGCCCCAGTGTGTGATGTTCACCTCCCTGTGTCCATGTGTTATCATTGTTCAGCTCCCACTTATAAGTGAGAACATGCGGTGTTTGTTTTTCTGTTCCTGCATTTGTTTGCTGAGGATAATGGCTTCCAGCTTCATCCATGTCCCTGCAAAGGACATGATCTCATTCCTTTTTATGGTTGCATAGCATTCTATGGTGTATGTGTACCACATTTTCTTTATCCAGTTTATCATTGATAGGTATTTAGGTTGGTTCCATGTCTTTGCTATTGTGAATGGTGCTGCAGTGAACATATATGTGCATGTAAAGAGGTGGAATTGGTGGAGCAGAAAAAGGAGAATTGTACTTAACATTTTGTATACAAAGGCAAGAATGTAATTAATACACTGAAATGGGAAAATTGAAGGCCTATTTGGGACATAATAGAAGTGTATAAAGGATGGAGGAAGAAGGAGAATGACAAGGAAGAAGGTGAGTGCTAACATTATTTAGGGCCCCTTAGGCATGATATACTGTTAGGTATATTATCTATTCCTTTTCATTTCCATGAGAAACAAAGCAGAATATTATTGAAGGGCTGCTTCACTAAAGATTCATGCACCATTTCCATTGGACAGCTTTTCTGCTGGGAAGTGACTGCTAGGGGCATAACATTTCCTAGGCTGTTTTGCATCAAGTTGGGATCAAATAATTGCTCTCAATAACGAAATAAATATATGTCACTTCTGGGCTAAAGTGGTTAAGAAGTGTGTGTGCCAGCAGGGCGCAGTGGCTCACACCTATAATCCCAGCACTTTGGGAGGCCGAGGCGGGCGGATCACCTGAGGTTGGGAGTTCGAGACCAGCCTGACCAACATGGAGAAACCCCGTCTCTACTAAAAGTACAAAGAAAAAAAAAACAAAACAAAACCCGGACATGGTGGTCCATGCTTGTAATCCCAGCTACTCGGGAGGCTGAGGCAGGAGAATCACTTGAACCCAGGAGGTGGAGTTGCAATGAGCCAAGATCATTGCACTCCAGCCTGGGCAACAAAAGTGAAACTCTGTCTCAAAATAAATAAATAAATAAATAAATAAATAAATAAATGAAAAAAAGAAGTGTGTGCCTTTCCCAACATGGACTATGGAAGGAAAGTGGCTGTAAATGAAAGAATTTAAGATCCTAGGGGAGGAAGAACTACTGGATGCAGAAGCCTGGGTCCTGCTGTATATATCCCTGGGCTTCATCTGAATAAGAAATCTTCAATGTATTAAGCCACTGAGATGTGATGACTGATATTTTGTAGTAGTTAGAGTTACCTTAATACAGGTATCATTACAGGCCTATAGAATATAGGTTCTTAGCGATAACTTAGTCAAAATCACATAACTAATAAGAGGTGGGGCCAGGATGCAAATCCAGGTATGTCTTCAGATTGCTTTTCTTTTTCTGGTGTATTCCCATGGTTTAAATTACTACTGTCTACATGCTAATTCATATTAGTGCTCCCTTGTCAGTCTAGGCCTCTGGAGAACCAGACTAGTGTTGGCAGTTGTCTCTTGGATATCTCTACTTGAAAGTCTATATTATTTAGCATATAAAAGAAGATCCCATAAAAATGCAACTCCAATATATAATGGATTAAATAAGCAAAGTTTCTTTCTCACAGAATAAGTGGTCCAACAAGAGGAATGATTGATCTGGCCTGTCTGCTTTATATCCATATTGCTTCCCTGCCTTCCTCCAAGGTGTTGTGTCATTTGTATAGTTAACCTAACTCGTGGTTATCTGAGCAGAAATTCAGGACAAGTAATTTCCTTTTAAGCAAATGGCACAGAGGTTGCCTTCTTCTGCTCCTATTACATCATCAAGAACTTAGTCATATGGCCACATCTAGCTGCAAGGGAGGCTTTATAATATGGTCACTAGTAGGTGGTTATGTTCTTGGCTGAAACATTATTAGATGAAATAGGAGGAAAAACCATTTTGGAAGTTAGTTTTCTTTCTGGCACAAGAATCTGGCTCTCCAATATTAAATCTCAATGGATTTAAAACCATACTCGGCCATCTTCCCCACTTAACTTCTCAACTTGTATTCCCTGACTTGGTTAATGGCCACACCACCCTCCCAGATGTCCAGAGAACAGGGTGGTATGCTTTGACTTTTTCTTTTTCCTTCCTTTCTATTGCCAGTCATTTTCATCTCCTAAGTGTCTGTTGAAACTGTCCGCTTCACTTAATCCTCTGTTTTTATCTCAGTTTGTGCCTCATCATCTCTCACGTAGTCTTGTAGGATGGCCTCCTAACTGGTCACACTGTCTCCAGTATCAACCTATCAAGGACATCCTTCACACTACCAGGAGGGTGATTTTTCTAAAATGCAAATCTGATCATCATTTTACTCCCTTTTTACAACCCTTCAGTGATTTCCCATGGCAAAAGTCCAAATTGCTTTGCAGAGCACAAAAGTTCCTCTGTGGTTTAGTCCCAGAATCTCTCCAGCCTCATTTCTGACACTTTACTATTCCCCTCCCCAAAATGGATCACACCTACAGCTTCGGTTATACTGAGCGATGTCAGAATGTTGCATTTCTTTTTGTCTCTGCTCATGTGTTCCTTCTGCCTGATAAATGAGTGTATCATTTATATACACTTACATACATTTATATACACACAAGAATATATAAATATACTCTTGAAGACCCAACACAGCTGACACCTCTGCTGTAACATTATCCCTACTCTCCCCCAGGCAAAGCCCATCACTCTTTCCTTGTTATGTTTCATTTACTCCACAAATATAACGGATTGGATGAGTGCCTCTAGGCACCGTGCTATACACTGGACACAATGAACAGACATGTGGAGCTTATAGTCTAACGGCAGAGACAGACATCAATCAAACATTCCCACAGACAAATGTGAAATTGCAACTGTGATAAATCATATGAAGATGAAAAAAAAGGTACAATTATGAGTTCATTACAGGAGGCCTAGTAAGGGAGACTTCACCAATTTGGTACGTTTGAACTAAAGTGTGAAAGATGAATTAACCACATGAGAAAAATGAATTGTCGGCAGAGAGAACAGTGGTTCAAAAATCATATGTTAAGAGGGAATTTGGGATGTATGAAAGGGTTGAATAAAAACTGAGTTCAGTGGGGGTGTGGATGGCAGAGTGAGGTACAGGATGAGGCAGGAGAGGTAGGAGCTAGACTCTGAAGAATGTCATAAGTGATGTTAAGGCAGTTTCTCTTTATTCTAAGAGGAGTGAGATGCCATTTTAAATGAGATAGAGAAGACATGATCAGTTTTTTTTGTTTTTTTTTTTTAAGAATTCATTTTGACTACTTTGTGAAGAATGAATTTGAGTGTGAGGTAATTGGATGATGCTTAGACTTGTTAGTTCAGGGAAGAGATTCTGATATACTGAATTAATGTTGTGATAGTGGAGATGAAATAAAGCATCTCTAGGATTAGGTATGAAATAATAAAATATTTCTAGGATTTGGTATGAAATGAAATAAAATATTTCTAGGATGAGGGAGAGGGAGGTGTCAAGAATGGTCCCTGTATTCCTGGATGTACGGCAAAGGTGGTCATGGAGGCATGGAACCTGGAAGAAAATTAGTTTGGAGAGAGTTTAAATGTGTGGTGCTTTGGAGAAATCTAAGAGGAGGCATCTCACTGTACATTAATCATATTTCTATTACTTCAGATACTTTGTGATCACTTTTGTATATGTTTCTCTTTATTAGACTGTGAGCTCCTCAAAGGAATGGAGCAACATCTACATATTATTACTGTTAATCTTTTCCATTTTTGTACCCCAAGTACTTATTACACGAACTTGTACACAATATATGTCCACCAAATGTTTGTGAATAAATGATCTAACTGGCCCCAAGGCCCACCCAATTTCTGCCACACCAGTAATAGGAAGGAAAACAAACTGGAAAGTCAAGTTTGGGCTCAATTGTAGAGTGTTTTAAATCCCTGGCTAAGAAGTTATATTATGACACAAAATGTAATTAAACCTTAAGTTTACATTTAGTTTCCAATCCAACCTTTGTTTCAAATAATGCCTCTGTTATTTTTAAAATCATATAATGTTTACTCAAGGGATATTCTCTCCTGAGTAAATCAAAGCCAACCGAGCTACAAGAAAAACACAGAGATCATGCTATAAAAACAAACTATGCCCTTATGCTGCAGGACAAAATGAAATTAGAATGAATTCACAGGAAAAGGGTTTGTGGATACAAAAGAAATGTAACCAGGACTATTTATTTGTTAGCTCTTTTTCTTTTCATTTGTATGAGAGGTTAGGATTCAGTCCTTAGGGCAGATGTAGAGAGGGATTCAGATTTACATGGTCCATTGTTGGGTTATTTTCACAGCATGTATCTGAAGGGATTAATGTTGAAGAGCTACCACTGTTTCTTGGAGTCAGAGTGACAGAACAATATTTTGAATCTATTGGATTTAGTCATAATGACACAAACAGCCTCTATCTGAGGTGAAACAAAGCTAATTCAATAAATGCTCTGTGAAGTGTTAGGGATGAAGTGTTAGGGATGTGGACCCCTTAAAACTGACTTGTGCAAGACTTTATTTGTGCACAATACTGAATGGTGCTATTTTAATTGCATTAACCCAAATTGGCATGAGAATTCTTTTTATTCTACTCCTGAAATTGGATGCATCATTCTTTACTGTTTCTTGAAATCTGACTATCTGTATCTGTATTTGGGTCTGTGTCTATGTCTGTGTCTCTGTCTGTCTGTCTATCTATCTATCTATCTATCTATCTATCTATCTATCTATCTATCTATCTAATTTCTAGAGATAGGGTCTCACTCTGTCACGCAGACTGAAGTGAGGCATGATCATGGCTCACTTCAGTCTCCATTGCTGGGCTCAAGTGATCCTCTAGCCTCAGCCTCTGGAGTAGCTGGGGCTACAGGAATGAGCCACCATGCTTGGCTAATCTTTTATTTTTTTCTAGAGATGGGGTCTCATTATGTTGCCCAGGCTGGTCTTAAACTCCTGGCCTCAAGTGATCCTCCAGCCTTGGCCTCCCACAGTGCTGAGATTACAGGTGTGACCTACCACATCCAGTCTGAAATCTACATTTTAAAGGCTCCATGCCTATCTTAACCCCACATTAACTATGCAGATAACTGAGGCCAAAAAATGTATTTTTCCCCTTTGTATGCATTCTTTTTGCATGTGTGATTCATTCTCTTCCTTTATAAGATTGTATAATCCCTTTCTAATGTGAGCAGAGGGAACAATGGTTTACTTGAATGAACCCACAGTTTCTTCTTGTCGATCTTGTTGAGAATCAGAATTGAGCATCATGTGACTGATGGCCCAATCATATTTATTTTAATGACTGGCTGTGGCAAGCAGGACTAGATAGAGCTATAGACTCTGAGGCCAGACCTGCACAGTGCAAAGTATAGATGTGACAGTTATTTAGTAACTGCAGGCCACAAAGACAGCCAGGCTGAATGTAGTTCTTGGATCTGCTAGTGTTTGCATTAAGACGTTTAGTAGAGTGGTTAAGAGTCCAGGATTCAGAATCAGACTGTTTGGGTTAATTTCTTTCCTTAGCTATTTACTAGTGGTATAGCCCTGGGCAAATTATGTTACTCGTGGTTTCTGAGTTTCCGCACATGGACGACAGGGTGAGTAGTATACTTATTGCATAGGGTTGTTGAGAGAATTTTAAGTGTTATTATCAGTCAAATGCTTAGAACAGGGTCTGGCTCATAGTAAGTACTAAATAATTTCTAGCTATCATTATTAGATTAGGAAGATGCTTCAGATATGGACTTTATGGTGACAAAGATGAATTTGTGAAAGCAAGGTCAGTGCAACTTTTGGTGAAATGTAAAGAATTTTGAACTTTTTGGTGAAGCATTAAGTACACATCATCTGCTTGAACCTCTTTAAACTGAATTATTTTAGAGACTGCTCTCTATAAATATGCTCTAAAAGTAATGACAGTATCAAAAAATATTCCAGAGAAGCAGAAGATATGATGTCATTTAGTGAAGATTAAGGACCTCAGTTTGATAAAGAGAAAGCCAGAGAAAATTACCAGGTTGAACTCGGAAATGGGTTTAACAACATATATAATAATGTCAAGTATTTGTTGAGTGCTTTTTATCCCGTAATAACTTTATTTGATTTCATTTAATTTTTAAATTAATTTTTCTTATTTATTTATTTATTTATTTATTTTTAGAGACAAGGTTTCACTCTGTCATCCAGGCTGGAGTGCAGTGGTGTGATCATGGCTCACTGTAGATTGGAACTCCTAGGCTCAAGTGATCAATCCATCTCAGCCTCCAGAGTACCTGGGACTACGGGCCTGCACCATTACCCTTAGCTAGACTTTTTTTTGTTTTATGTAGAGATGGGGTCTTACTGTGTTGGCCAGGCTGGTCACAAATTCCTAGACTCAAGTGATCCTCCTGCCTCAGCCTCCCAAATCACTGGGATTAGAGGCATGAACCACCATGGCTGGCCAATTTTACTTCATTTTAAAATTTCATTTAATTATTTAATCATTTTACTTAATCCATACAAAACTCCATAAAGTATTGTTATCTTCATCTTACATGTAACTAAGCTGGGGCTTAGGGAAGAGATGTGGCTTTTCAAGGTTCCATAGTTGTTTAGTATGCAATTAAGGATTTGAACCCAATTACGCAAAACTGCAAAGTTAGTCTTTTTAACCTCTATGCTATATTTCTCTCTATATGCTGTTATTATTTATATTAATAACTACCATCAATATGGCATTTTGGAGTTTATGGAACACTTTTAAAAGCCCTATAAGGTAAGCATTCTTTACATCCCAGTTTTACAGATAAGGAAATTGAGGCTTAATGAGGCTGACTGATTTGTCCAGGAGTCTTCAGTTACTGCATGCCCATTCTTAAGGTTCTAAATGTTTAAATTTATCCTCAATCCTCTAATAGTAGAGATTCTTGCCAACTCCATGCCTACCACCAGCCCAATGGGCTGACGTAGGGGAGAGGGGGGAGAGAGAGAGAGAGAGAGAGCAGACTCATCAATGGGGAAAATGTTCAAAGAGGAGGGAAAGCAGCCAAATGTGGGAGAAAAGCAGAGCCCTAACTTTGCCCACATTGTCTTTGCAAGTAGGAAGCGTCTTGATTGCTGCAGTCTCAGTAACAGGACGACTGACTGTTTTCATTTTCTGTCCATCAGTGATGTCAAAATTATAACAGGAAATATCAAAGTTAGACTTCAGTAAGAATATTCTGACAGTATGGGTTTTGAAATACTGAGGCATTATGGGAAACTGCTTTCCCTATAAGATTGTAAGACACAATATTTGTTCTATTACCATGTTATATTTCAAGTAGGCATCCTTACAGTCAAAACATTCAGCTTTTTGATCAAACGCTGCCCATAAGTCTTACAGATGCTACAGGAGCTCTCTTCTTAAAACACATTAGGAAACTCAGGGATTGTTAATAGTTTGGTTTGCAGGGATTGTTAATAGTTTGGTTTGAATTAGTAGCAAACCATTTTACTCTATTTGGGAACTTGCCAGTGAGATGACAACCAGAGTTAGGACCTGCCAGCAATCACTGTTATTCCTGGTGATGGCTTTATACATTCCTCTTAAGATAATTAAGATATTTATATCCATAAAATGGAAAAGTGCCTATCTTAATCTCTTTTATCTATAATGCCTCCATAGAATCCAGACATTTTAACAGGCTGAGTATGAGATCAGGATCTTGGGAAAAAACATACACTAATAAATCTTGTATTGTTTTCTCTCTTTTCTTCATCCTCTTATGATAAAAATTACCCTTGTGAAATATCCTGGAAACTGCTTGTCTATGGATTGGAAGTTAGCCTGCTGTAAACTCATTCATGAATTTATTCTTTTACTTATCAACTTTATATTGAGCAGCTATTAAGTATCAGGCACTGTTCTGGGGACTGAATAATCATGAAACAGACAAAAGCCCCTGGGCTCTTGTGGCTTAGGTTCTAGTGAAGAGATACTTAGTGAGCAATATGAGTAAGTAGATCCACAGGAAGAAACTGTTTCATATATCCTCAGATAACGAAACCTGCTATGAAGAAAAGAAAAAGTAAGGGAAGAGAACATGGGAGGGCGAAATCTGGATCAGGCAGACAAAGAAGGAATCCACGAGACAGTGACTTTTGAGTGTAGACCTGAAGGAAATGAGGAAGCCAACCTTACAGAAGTTTCAGGGAGGAGCATTTCAGACAGAGAGGACAAGTACAGGGTTACTAATGGAGGAGCATGCCTGATATGTTCGAGCAAGCAGGAGAGTGAAGCTAGAGAAGTGTGAATAAGGGCATGAGCATAGGATATGCAGTAGAGATGTTGTTGGGTGGGTGGAGGGCCCTGTAGGGTGCAGCTTGCAACATTTGACCTCCTATCAAACTAAAACCAGGCTGATTGGGGCAGACAGGAAGGGGCTGTTCTGGATCATGCATGGATGAGACTCTTTTCAGGTCAGCTGACATTTCTTGTGTAGGAGCCACATGGCATGTACTGTGTTGTGCTCTGAAGATCCAAAGAAGAAAGATAAATATATTTCCCCCACGTTATTCAGTCTGGGAGAGGAGACTTAAAATGCTGCATTCTAAACTTACTTTTCCCCAGCTGGAGAATTTTAATACAGGTAAGAATAAATGCCTAGTCATATTTTCCCTAAAAGCTGAGACAAGGACTTTTTAAAGGGAGGAGTAGCATTGTGAAGGCACAGCGTGACACATGGAAACCTCCTTCCTCAGCAGCACAGAGTGCCGCCCTCTTCCTTACACAAAGCAGATCCTTCCAGAGAGAAGACACCGTTAACTATACAAATCTTGCCAGGGCGCGGCAAGATTACAGCTCACACCTATAATCTCAGCACTTTGGGAGGCGGAGGCGGGTGGATCACGAGGTCAGGAGATCGAGAACATCCTGGCTAACACGGTGAAACCCCGTCTCTAAATACAAAAATTAGCTAGGTGTGGTGGCGGGTGCCTGTAGTCCCAGCTACTCGGGAGGCTGAGGCAGGAGAATTGCTTGAACCCAGGGGGCAGAGATTTCAGTGAGCCAGCACTCCAGCCTGATAATAGAGCAAGACTCCGTCTCAAAAAAAAAAAAAAAAAAAAAAAAGAAACCTTTGGACCTCCATGCACAAATGACAGGTATACCCCATTCAGGACAGTAAAAATGTTCTGCAGATAAACTGAATTTAGGTTCAGTTAATTATTTTCAGAATCAACTCTGAGACATTAGTAACACCAATAATCTCCGACTGGAATGAAGAAGCACCGCCTACTGATTTGGTAAGCCTAAATGTTCCCATTCTGTTTTATCCTGAAGTTAGACCACAGCTGCAATTAGACACCTTAATCTGGGAAAACTACTTTTTTTCAGCCTTGTCTAAATTGCTGTGCAGCAAGAATGCAAGATCTTGCTAGCTGAGAGGGTACTGTAAGGAATGTAAGGTGTTGCTGGTACTGCCCTCTGTATGGAGACCACAGGTGTGAGGGGATAACATAACTCAGAAAGTGCATGGGGGCCACAACAAGGTTTATTCATCACTCACCAGAATTTTTTTTTGTGTTGGTTATTTTCTTCTACCTAATACTTAAAGTTTCACGTATCAAACTAATAGTAATCTTTAAATCTTAATAGTTTTACTTTTTGTGGTACAGTATAAGGAACGATCTCAAATCTCTTTGATGAGTCTTATCTATAAACAGTATTAGGAGTCCTACTCTCTCCCAGTCCAAATTCTTTTTTTTTTTTCTTTTAGAAACATGGTCTAACTCTGTTACCCAGGCCACAGTGTTTGCAGTGGTGTGTGTTCATAGCTCACTGAAGCCACTAACTCCTGAGCTTAAGCAATCCTCCTGCCTCAGCCTCTGGAGTAGCTGGGACTACAGGCATGCAGCACTACACCCAGCTAATTATTTTTAAATTTTTTGTAGAGATGAAGTCTCACTATGTTGACCAAGCTGGTCTTGAACTCCTGGCCTCTAGTGATCCTCCTGTCCCAGCCTCCCAAAGTGCTGGGATTACAGGTATAAGCCACCGTGCCTGGCCCAGATTCTTAAAGGGAGGAATAACAAAGTGTTTGGAGATGCTTTTATTCCAGTACCGTTTTCCTTCTGATAACAAACTATTTCAATTCTTCCCAAATGAAAAATACTCCCTCCCAAGCCCGCAAAGTCTCTTCCTACTGTAGCATTGGTTTAAAGTTCAGGATTTTCTCATCTAAATCATGTCCACATGTGATGGGCTCCCGGGGAGAGAAGCAGTTCCTGGAAAATGATTTCTCTTAATCTGAGGATAAGTTACCTGCCCCACTCCTACTCAATATATGTTGGTGGTACAGAGATAAGATAACTCCTATGAACACTCCCATTCAGAAACGGGGGAGGTGGGATGGGAGACACACAGCAGTTACTGATCCATAGCAATTCTGAAATCAAGCCAGTCACATGTTGCCAGTTCCTTGATTAGGGTCCAGTCTTAACTGCCTTGGAACTACTCTCTGAGGCTCTTGTCTCTACTGTCTCATATATTGGTTCCACCTTTAAATCAGCCTTATTTATGAAAAAGAAAAAAGCCCATGTCTGCAACTGAGCTGCTTTCTCAGAGTGTTTCCTGCTGGTAGAAAGGCGAGGAAACAGTCTGGCCTCTTTTCATTTTGTATTTTCTCTGTCTCTTTTAGTCTAAGTGGATAGCTCTTCTATCAATACGATTCTCTTAAAAAAATCTATGGGTTTCCCATGACTTATTGGCACTTACTCTATTAATAAAAAGACTCACCTACATATCTTTAAGATACATCCTCTTCTGTCTTGAGTCCTATATGAGGCTCCTGTAGATTAACACAGTTCAGATGCTTACACATTCCCTTGATTCACAGAGAGGGTCTACAAAGCTTACTCTTAGATCCTTAGAAAGCCCTTCATGTGGCTGAAAGTTTCTGTGAGGCATCCCTTTAAACCTTCTTGAGGTCTTAAGAAAGACTCTGGATTTGATCTTTATCCTGAAGTAATTAACCATTTCTTGTATCGAAAACCCTTTTAGAGAGAGACTGGAGATGAGAAGCAATTTATTTTGAAACCCAGCAAATCCTAGATCCTTTGTAATTCCTTTAAATTCTGTTAAATTTTTTTGAAGTATTTTCTTTAATCCATCCCTCTCTTCCTGCATTTATTATAGGCAACTACAAAAAGCACTTTCAACATTCTGCCTGGAAATCTTAGTCAGATCCTGAAGATCTTTAGGTACACTGTCTCTTCTCTTTTCTACATTACTGTAGGCAACAGTTTTGCTAACTGTTGGCCAGTATTTAATTCAGGTGCCCTTTCTCCAGCACCCACATATAGGTCCCTCCCTCTTTCAAGTTCTTATCTCCTTGAAAGCCTTATAGCTTTCATATCTGTCTCCTCAAGAGCTTGCCACTTGGTCCCAAAGCCATCGTTGTAGATTTTTATGACAGAATCCCTTTCGATAACAAATTCTGCTGTAGTTATACACGGCTATGTGAAAACTCACCCCAAAACTTTGTGGCTTAAACATTTTATTTTGCTAATGGTTTTGTGGATCAGAAATTTGGGAAGTGTTTGGCTGGATAGTTCTTGCCTGGGTTCTCTTCTGTGCTTCCAGGCAGGTGCAGGACTATACTTATCTGAAGACTTGAATGGGTTGTATGTTCAAATGGATCACTCACAGGGCTGGCCATTATCTTGGAGCTCAGGTGGGGCTGTCAACCTGAGTACCTCCATATGACTTCTCCCTGTGGCACTGGCCAAATTTCAAGAGGGAATGTTCTGAGAGAGAATATTTCAAGAGATCTGGATGCAAGTGGCAAAGTTTCTTAAGAGTGAGCCTTGGAAGTCCCAGATGTCACTCTGCTGAATTCTCATAGCTCATATTCAATGGGTGAGTCTGTAGTCTTCTCACTGAGAGGAAGAGCACACAGTTTGTGACCATCTTTAATTTTTCACAGTGACTATCAGAACCCTTCCAAATACCACTCTCCCAGGGAGATATTGGTGGCATGAATGCCTACTGACAGCCAGCAGCTGAAAATGTGGGAGATGGTTCAGGAACCTCTGTGGTTTCACAGTGGGGTGGGGGAGACATAAGAAATTTTAATCCAGAGAAATCTTACAAAAAAACTTTTTCCTTGAGAAGTTTCTGAAGTTTATGAAGTCTTTTGAACTTTGTGAAGATGACTTTCTTCTTTGGCTCACTCATATTGTTCCCATAGTTTTGAATGCCATGGACTAATCTGTACATACATTTTGAAATCGTGTGAATCCCTGTCAGAATGGTCCATTTGTTAACTTCAGCTGGATAGTCCACCCTATTTTATAGTCTCCTGCAGGACTCAGTGACCTTTTAACAGTGGTGCGTCAAAATGCTGACCTTTTGTTTGGGTGAGCTGGGTGCTGAGAGGATTTAGGTGATGAAATAGTGCAGTCACATCCCATGTGTGAGAGGGGTATGGTGAGCTCCTAAGCTTACACCTGCCCTGGGGACTTAATAGCTCTCAAGGTATGTGTTGGACGAGGTAGTAAGGGGGGCCCTGGGGCAATTTCAGTGAACATCTGATGGCATCTTGGGCTCCTGGTCCCCAGTGACTGACCCCTATTCTATTTCTTGACTGAGGACCTTGCCTGAGGACATTTTCTTGTAAGGGTGCACCCTTGGAGCAAACAATTAAAAACATGAAACCTCTTCTGGAACACTCACTGACACTGAGTTGCATTCATGATAAAACTTTGGTAGAAGCAGGGCTGACTGGTAGGAAATTAAAGCCAAGAGTCAATTGGGTAAAATTCAAGATCAGATACATGCAATGGCTTGGAAACTGAAAAGACACAGCAAAAATTAGAGTCAGTGATTCCCTGTGGTCAGCAATATAATAAGCCAGGTTGGGAGGATGATATCAAGCAGTATAGTTTCGATATTTGTCCCTGCCCAAATCTATGTTGAAATGTAATCCCCAATGCTGGAGGTGGGAGGTGTTTAGATCATGGGGGCAGATCCCTCATGCCTTGGTGCTATCCTATGATAGTGAGTGAGTTCTTGTGAGATCTGGTTGTTTCAAAGTGTTCTCTCTTGCCTGCTCCTGTTTTCATCATATGATGTTCCTGCTCCCCCTTTGCCTTTCGCCATGATTGTAAGCTTCTTAAGGCTTCCCTAGAAGCCAAGCAGTTGCCAACATGCTTCCTGTAAAGCCTTCAGAACTGTGAGCCAAGTAAACGTCTTTTCTTTGTAAATTATCCAGCCTCAGGTATTTCTTTATAGGAATGCAAGAATGGCCTTACACATCAAGAAAGAGGCAAACAGGCAATGGTTTGCTATGGTTGTGAGCAAGCTGAAGATCTGTGTTTCAGGAGGATAAAGTGGTGAGAAGTAGTCCAATTTTGGAAGCCCAAAAAGCAATTTTAGGTGATTTAAAGGGATTGCCATAGCACGGGAATGGTAGAGTGGTTTCATCTCACTCTGGCTAACTGGTCATTGCTTTTCAGAGTGCTGCACTGAGAACAATTCTGAGGCCATGTTTAGCGTGTGCATGAAAGGATGTTGTGATTGATCGGTAATGTTTTCCACAGGTGCCAAGGCTGAGTAGGGCTGGCAGCCTGGGCACTGTGTGTTTGGTAACTGTATTCCAGATGATGAAAAGAAGGCTGACACGTGGACTTCAGGAAGGCATTCTCCTTAGTAACAAAGCAAGCCAGACGGGCTTAGAATTAGAAGCTGAATAAACAGGGATGATTTACCCCTTAAGGAGGCTAGGGCTCACCTACTCCAACTTAAAGACCCTTTAAAGATAAGGTGTATTCTGGAAGCCAGAAATTAAAACCTCTTAGAATTCACTAACACCAGAGCTAATCATGAACTGTGGCCATTTTGCCCCTAGCCTCTTAGGGTTTTTTGCTTTCTTTTCCATTCGTGTTTTATAAGTTTGCCACATTCGCCTATTTCATTCCCCAGATTTTGTTCTTGACTATTGGATGCCTTGAGATTTCCTTCCATCTGGAGTACTTGGCTCCCTTAGTGATGAGAGCAGGTGGGGTAGGTGAAGGCTACCCCTTCACCTCCCACTAATCCCTGGGGCAGGAGTGCATTTTATGGTAGGGGGAAATGTATGGTTTAGGAAAGTACGTAGTTGAGAATAGTCCCCTCCACTACCTTTGAAAGTGGAGAATGTTTGCTATCTCCTGGGCTCCTTTAATGATATCTGCACAGCTACTGGGTGATTCATTTAGCTCAGCCCAGAACATTAGCAGGCAAACACATGGGAATGCGTTTGGTCATTAGAAAAGGGACTTTGCCTTTTACTGCTTGCTCGGGCTTAAGATGGTTTCTGGATCTGGGTCTGTGGGTGATGTGAAAAAGTATATGGAAAAGAGTTTGTAGTAGTCCATCTCTTTTGTGTTTTTGCTCAATTTCCATGTAAAGTGGGCTTACACAGTGTTTAAATGGAAGGAAGCTTCTATTCCCATTCTAATCCATGAAGTTCTCTTAGAATATTTTCTTTACTGATTTATACAGATTTATGCCTGAGCACCTTGGTGGGAAAACCAGCTGATACTCTGCCCTCATATATTTGGTGTTGTCCAAAATCCCTCAGATGGGTAAAGCCCATAGCTTTTAGGCCGTCCCATTACATTTTTGTGCATGGGCTATCAAATACCACAGTTTCAACACATGTGCCCATGCAATCTGTTGTAAAGATGTTATTGTAATGATTTTTTAAAGATCCATTTAACATAACAGTTTTGTTTTATTTCTCTCTGGTGCAGCTATTTTATGTGAGTTTGGGTTAGATGCTGAACTCTGCAAAGATGAGCAGGACATATCCTGTGTTAGGCCGTCCCTGCATTGCTGTAAAGAAATACCCGACACTGGGTAATTTATAAAGAAAGGTGGTTTACTTGGCTCATGGTTCTGCAGGCTTTGCGGGAAGCCTGGTGCTGGCTATCTGCTTGGCTTCTGGAGAGGTCTCAGGAAACTTACAATCATGTCAGAAGGAGTAGAGGGAATAGGCACATCACATGGTGAAAGCAGAAGCAAGAGAGAGAGAAAGAGGGAGGGAAGGAAGGCGCCACACACTTTTAAACGACCAGGTCTTGTGAGAACTATCACAAAGACAGCACCAAGGGGATAGTGCTAAACCATTCATGAGAATTTTGCCCCCATGATCCAATCACCTCACACCAAACTTCACCTCCGACACTGGAGATTACATTTCAACATGATATTTGGGTGGGGACAAGCATCCAAACTATATCACATTCCTATCCTCGAAGATTGTATGGACTAATGGGGTCAAGGGAAGAATAACAAGAAAATGATACCCACAAGGATACAGCAAGCAGAGTTGCGGCAAATACCATCAGAGAGCTGCAAAGAAGGATGGGAGCCCAAGTTGTAGAGAACAATTTATAGGAGGAGATGGGGAATGACTAAAGGAGGTAGCATTTAGGAAGATATTTGAAGGATGACTAACATTTTGACAAGTGGAAATAGTGGTGGAGTTTGAGACAGAATCAAATGTTTCAGCAAGTGGCAACTGTATCTGGTCTCTTTTGGCGAGCTAAGAGTTTGTGTCGTCAAGAATTAGGAGAAAAAGCAGGAAAAATGTTTGGAAAACTGGGTAGAGACTTGAATACCAGTTTAGCGTATTTGTTTTTAATTTGGTAGGTTATGGAGAGGCACTTTTTTTTTTTTTTAAACATAGCAGTAATATCATCAGAGTCAGGAATGACATGCTTTAAATAGAGTTCATCTCAAATGGGCTACTCTGTTTATGAAGATTTTTATCTATATATGCACATAAATATGTACATATAAATTTCCACAGCCAAAGGAAAAGGTTGTATTTTATGGCATAAAATTATATTTTTTGGCTCTGACTCAGCAGTCATAAAACCTAACTATTTCCAAGCATAAGAAAGATGGAAAATACTCTCTTTATAACACCTTAAATAATTGTATGGAGGCCAATCCTATGGCCCTTGTGCATAAGTAGCTCAGACTGAATTTTAGAAGAGTTTTTCATACATTTCAGCATTAAGTTTGGGCAATGAAACAGACCATATATCTAATAGGTAACTTCCTTGTGAACTTTCAGTCCCAACTACCCACAATGAAATGTTCATATATGCATTTAAATGCAACTATTAAGAAGAACTGATACCTTTTCCTATGTCTGTTGCCTAATAAAACAAACTTTGCAAACTAACCCCAAGGGGAAAAAAGTGCAGTAAGTTTTAGCTTCCAAGTAAAAAGACATAACTAGAAATCACACAGGACTCTATCAGGGAAGCATTGACATTTGATTCACCCATGAATAAATTATTGTTGTCGCCTGAACGCTGGGTAAAGTCATCAGTAATAAAATTAACGTGCACTACACAGTTAATCCAAAACAGAAAAGTTGGAATCATGCAGAATCTAGTGAACATTAGAAAGGGAATCTTATCCAAGTGTCCGAAGGATGTAACGTAACAGATTGGCAAATTTCACTTTTTTTCTTTCAAATTTTAAGATTAAGCCAGGCTATTAATATCAGCCAGAGGATATTCAGATTAATCAGTTTGAGTTCTGCTGTAATATCTCTGCTTAGCTTGCAAAACAGATGAACATATGAACAATGATCAATCTAATCCATACATCCAGATCTATTAAAACTGTCTTAGTCGTTCTGGTTTAAAGGACTTTTTGTTCCAGGTAGGTGATGAACTGAAAGGGAGAGGCGGGAGACCGACTTTTAAATCATCGTGGACATGCAGAGCTTGGTGAAAGTATAAAATGAGGCAGAATCTATTGTTTGCCTTGAAGAATTTTTATGGCGATGCCCACTTTAGAGTGACAGGAGTGACTTTGTCACAATTCAAAGTCACCCAAAGGAGGTTGTCAAGGTTACAGGCAGAGAGGCTGGAGATAGAGTTGAGGGTTGGTCACAGCAGAAAGGAGGCAAAATTCAAAGCTAAGGATCCCCATGTCAGCAGAACTTCAGGTTGGTCAAGCAGGGTGTAACAGGATAGGGAAGAAGAATGCTAAGGGAATTTCCGTTTCAAAAAATCCCTCGTGATCCATGAGGTTCTTCGTGCAAAACAGCTCAGAGCTTTTCTTCTTCCTTCATATCCAGTACCTAAAGTAAAACCATCAGTCTTTTACAACCCTGTCATCTCAATTCACACTGAACTAAATACTTTCAGGGATTAGTCATAGAATCGCTTAAAAAATAAAAAGGCTGAGACCAGGTTGTGTGTGTGTGTCTGTGTGTGTGTGTGTGTGTGTGTGTGTATGTGAGTGTGGAACAGAGAGGGACAACCTAGAAGAGGTCTGACCTTCATTCATGTTGCCATTTAGTCAGAGATGCTGCTTTTTTCTCTGGATTATGTATTGAGACTTTAAGTACCATTACTTACAAAAACAATGATTCCCTTCCTTAAACACTGCTTGAAATCTATCACTTAGAGACTACTGCATTTAAAGACATCAACCTTATCTCAGCATTTTATTCTTTTTCATTTTTGGAAGAAAGAACTTTTTTTATTTATGGCAATTAAATGTATCATTGTGGCTGCCAATTTTGGGATGTTGCATTAATATTTAACTTCTATACAAACAACTGAATTCATCACAGTCTGAATTTGGTCACTCTAATTTAGTTTTTAAAGTGATAATTACACAGTTTCAAGGTTTATGCCGTTTACCTAGAAAGTGAAGTAGGCTGAAGATGAGCATTTTTGTTGGCATCTATGTCATGGCCTCTAACATTTACGCCTAGCAGACTCCAAGGTCACACAGCCAACTTCACATGCTTGGAAATCACAGGCTGGAAAAAACTGAGACTTGAGACTTAGAGATGGCTACTAGAATGGGGCAGGTGCTAGGCTGATTGTCCAGGTGCAGAATGGTGGAGGAAAATCTAAGTAGGAGAATAGTATGCAGGATCTGTTACCATGGAGACAGGCGGGTGCTCTTGCAGGAGTCGGCATCGGGGAAATCCAGCAAGTGGTAAGTGGTGGCAATTCCAGCCAGCCAGGGAGTCCAGGGGAGGCCACAAAGACAGGAAGACTTTAGAGAGGACCCAGACACAGGGTCAGTGTTCAGGAGCCAGGTTTGAGCCCTCGGACTGTTCTGACTAAGACTGGGGAGATGAACAGCTCAATCCAAATCCTGATTTCCCCAGTTACTAACACAGGCCCCTGAGCAAGTATTTCATTTCTTTGAACTCCAACCTCTGCAAAGTCTATTAGAAGACAATGCCTACCTTGTAGGATTATTGTGATGTTAAAAATAATAAAGGACTTAGCACATGCCTGAATCACACTAAGATTGTAACATATAACTGTTTTTCAAAATTGATTATTAGGATTATGCCTAGAACTAAATGGGGATTTGATACAGAAGTAAGGAGTTTAGTTATTGAAGTTAGGATATCAGTCACCACAAGACCAAAGGAAGGGTGATCATCACATAATATTAGCCTTCTTGGATTATCCCTGACTAGGAGTCCGGATAGATGTCATGCCTCAAATTGAGCTAAATTTGAATGTGGTTTTGGTGGAGTCCTCTTTGGGAAAGAGAGGGTCACAGTGTATAGGAAGTAGTTGGAATCTTGAAATTAACTGTCCAACTGAATTCACACAGAACATGATTAACCATGATCATTCAAACGCTCTTTCCTAGAGATGAACTGTCATGTGAACTTTCCCCAAGATTTGTTACTCACAATGGAAGCTGCATCCCTAAGGAAGAGTGTTATGATACATCTGAAACCATAGAGTTTATAAATTTTTTTTTTGTCAACTAAAAACTATTGGATATAAAATCTATTATGAATGGAAAAACTGTGGCTGCTCCTCACAGGATAAAGTCACTGTTTCTTTCCACCTCTTTTTACTTAAAGCCCAATGCCCTGTGCTACCCAATACTTGATTCGCTAGACCCTTTCCTGCCTACATTCCAGTTCTGTGACTTCAAGACATTGCTTGGGCACCAGTCAACTGATAAGATGAGGATATCTCACTCTCATTTCCCCTATCATCATTTAAAAAGTGCTTTCATTCATTTGATTTCATTTGTATATCCCACCTCATTACTGAGGCAGGAATGATCTTCACTGCATAGTTGAGGGAATGAAACTCAGAGAGTTGAATTAATTACCTAAGGCCACTCAGCTGGTGAATGACAGAGCCATGTCTATAAGCCAGGCTTTCTGAATCCAGGCTTCATGAGCTTTTCCACTTTACCATGCTGACCGCAAGTTGATGGTGGCTTACTATTTGCTCCTTTCCCATTTCATTTATGTTTTAAACAATAGCTTCCAGCATCTTCCACAATTAAGAACTCAAGAGGTACCAGCGCTGTCCTTGAGTAGCTCAACAAGGTGCTGTCCACACCCACACTGTTCACAGGGGCTACAAGAGACACAAAGACAGTCACATCTTTGACTTAGGTCATTTTCTTCTTGAGTCAAAGGTGGAAGAACAGAAGTATGAATTTGTGAAGCTTAACAAGGAATAGGTGCTGAGGGAAGAGCAGCATTAGAGGATGTTTTGGGTGCCAAGCCTTGTTCTAGGAACAGTTATGTATCTTTATGTGATATCAAGGGTCAGAGCAAACAGTGCTTCTTTTCATAATAAGCCAAGTGAGGTTGATCCTGCCATCAGGACCTTCCAATGGCTCCCATCTCTCTGATATTTTCCCCTACTATTTCCAGCACCCCACCCTGTCCTACCTTGGATTCTACTTCAGCCACTTGAGTCTGCTTGCTGTTTCTCAAACAGAGAAAATATGCTGGCACTTCAGGGCCTTAATGCTTGATTCCTTCTTTGGGCATTTAGAATTATGAGGCTTGGTGGGGCATTCGTCGTCTGAATATTCTATTCATTAACATAAGTACAGTCATATGATTCCCTTTAAAAAATTCTTTTAATTAATTAATTATTTATTTATTTTTTGGAGGTAGAGTCTTGCTCTGTCACCAAGGCTGGAATACAGTGGCACAGTCATAGCTCACTGCAGCCTCAAACGCCCAGGCTGAAATGATCCTCCCTCCTCAGCCTCCCAAGTAGCTGGGACCACAAGCACATGCCACCATGCTTGGTTGACCTTTTTTTGATTTTTTTTTTTTTTTAGTAGAGATGAGGTATTGTTGTGTTGCTCAGGCTGGTCTCAAACCCCTGACCTCAAGTGATCCTCCTACCTTGGCCTCCCAAAGTGCTGGGATTACAGGTGTGAGCCATGGTGCCCGGCCTAAAATCTTTTAACTGTTGCTCATTGAGCAGGAAGTCTAGACTCCCTGAGCTGTCTGGGAAACCCTCTTTCTCCTCACTGTCTGCCTCACACGTCATCTTCCAGCTGTACTAGTGGTAATGCCAAGGTTGACTGAGGGAGGAGGCTTCCGTTCTCTACTCTCAATCAACTTCCACTCCCTGCAAGCAAGCTCCAATGAACAGAATAAACATGTAAAAACTGTGTGCTTTCTATAAACCAAGCTTCAAGACAAATCTCCAATCCAAGCCTTCCAGACTGGGTCGCTAAGCCCCTTCCCTTTGACGCAGAATGACAGAATGATTTGACAGTATGATTTGCAGTCTCCTGCTCACAGAGGTCTCTGTGCATTTGTTCATATTTCCCCTCTGCCAAGCAGGCCCTCTCTTCTTTATTCTCCTTCTCTCTCCCCCATCAGCTGCCTGGCTGCCTGTATAAGCTTCTCAGCTTGTGCTTAGCCTTCTTTGACCCATTCTTCCCAGCTACCTACACATGCCACCTTAGAGGTCTTTTTCTGTGTACCTCTACAGGACACATTTTACAATGTATAGAAATTATGTTTATGTGCCAGTCTGTCCCAAAGAGTAAGAGCTTGTTGTAGGCTAGGGCCATGTCAGATTTACCTGTGAATGATGGATTAGAAAAACATTGCTTGGAATATACCTTTTAATAAATATATGTTAAAGAATAAATGAAGGACAAAAACCAGGCTTTGGGGAAGATTATTCAGAAGTCTGAGTGTAAAGTAATTGGAAAAATTTTAACTTTTTAAAAGCGTGCACAGTGAGGTTTAGAGAAGACTTGGGAGGGTAATTTCATTAGCCTAGGCAGTACACAATGGAGACCCAAATTAGAGAAGTAGCAACTCATACACTAAGGGTTTCAACTCCCTCATCTGTAAAAGAGGAGTTTTAACAGCATGTACTTCATAAGATTATCATGAGAGTATGTTGTATTGATAACGCATTTTAATTATTATTATTTTAAAAATAATAGCAGCAAAGATGTATGGTGGTGAGCAGCATAGCTCTGGGCCATGCTGCTGGGATTGACTCCCAGTTCCCACACTTACTTGCTGATTGTCCAGCAAGTTTCCTAACCACTTTGTGCCTCTGTTTTCACAGATTTAAAAACGGGTGTAACAACACCTATTGCAAATGGTTGTTAAAAGATTTCTATAAATTGATGCATGTGCAGTATTTAAATCTGGAATGTAGTAATTTCTTTTAAAACATTGGTTTAGGCCAGGCACGGTGGCTCACGCCTGTAATCCCAGCACTTTGGGAGGCTGAGTCGGGGGGATCACCTGAGGTTGGGGGTTCGAGACCAGTCTAACTAACATGGAGAAACCCTATCTCTACTAAAAATACAAAATTAGCCAGGCATGGTGGTGCATGCCTGTACTCCCAGCTACTCGGGAGGCTGAGGCAGGAGAATCGCTTGAACTCGGGTGGCAGAGGTTGCGGTGAGCCAAGACCATGCCATTGCACTTCAGCCTGGGCAACAAGAGTGAAACTCCGTCTCAAAAAAAGAAAAAAAAAAGTAATAAAAAATAAAATAAAATAAAATAAAATAAAATAAATAAATAAATAAAATAAAATTTTGTTTTAAAACACAAACACATACACACACAAGAATGGAAAGAAAACTTGTCGAGGTAGAATCTACATGACTTTATAACTAAATGAATGTGCATGTGGGTGTGTGTGTTTGCTGATGTGGGGGGTAGAGTGAGGTAGGAGAAAAAATCTGAGATAGATTTGGTTTGGAAACATCCTACAGATAATGATACCTTCAGCCAAGACTTGGAGCCAAGGAGCTAGAACCATTTAGGAAGTTGGGCCAATAATTAATTCAATTTTCTATCTTGTCAGTTTGAAATGCTCATGGGCATCTATGTACTAATGGTAAGGAAAGAGGCTGAGATTTCAGATCTAGAATTAATGATTTAAGAATCATTAACATGTTTCAAAAATAATGACTAATATTAGTTGAAAGCTATGATCACTGTGCTAAACATTGCATATACATTATCTCACTGAATCCTATCAGCATCCCTAGGAGGTATTAGCTACATTTCACAGATGGGGAAAACTGAGGCACAGACAGATTAAGTAACTTGCCTTAGGTTACCTGATTAGGTGGTCAGGAAGGGTTTGACGGCAGGCAGTTTTATTCCAGACTGTGTGCTCCTTATTCTCTTTTGGACTGTCTTCAAGGAAAAGGTTCAAGTCATGAAGTTGGCCAAAAGAACCCAGCAAGAAAGAGGGTGTGTCTCATAGAGGCTCCAAAGATGTTATGCCAGTGAATGAATGATTAGATGTTAGAGGTTCAGGCTTTGTGGCCATAAAGTAGAGGAAGACTAATGATATGGTTTGAATGTCTGTCCCCTCCAAATCTCCTGTTGAAATGTAACCCCTAAGGCTGGAGGTGTTTGGATCATGGGGGCAGATTCTTTATGAGTGGCTTTGTGCCATCCTTGGGGTAATGAGTAAGTTCTCACTCTGAGTTCACCCAAGATCTGCTTGTTTAAAAGAGAGTGGCACCTTCCACCTCTCTCTCTTGCTCCCACTCTCGCCATGTGATGTGTTGGCTCACGCTTCACCTTCCACCATGACTGTAAGTTTCCTGTGGCCTCACCAGAAGCAGGTGCCAGCGCTATGCTTCATGTACAGTCTGCAGAACTGCGAGCCAAAATTAAACCTCTTTTCTTTATAAATTACTCAGTGTCAGGTATTTACAACAATGTGGGAATTGGCTAATACAACTAACTGGCTCAGAATAAGGTTTAGACTCCAACCCTATCCTCCAGCAAGGCACTGTAACCCACAGTTCATGAGGAAAACTGGATGCACCGGAATCACCTGGGGTGATCCACTATTCAAAGACAAACTCCCATTTCCAGCCCTGACCTATTATAAAGTGTTAGGGTCAGCCTGGCATGCTGTGCTTTTAACCAGATATCTTGACTATATTGACCACTCAAGTTCACTTGGAAATGAAATGTATTTTTGTCATATAAAGTACAGCCTTAAAGAAATGATACTGGTTTTCTGTATGAGTCCTAAACCATCTATGAAGGTGATTTTAAAAGAGAAATTCCCAGAATGTCTAGAGCAATCTCAGGATCACTAAAGTAATTACATAGCTTCCCCAAGTGACTATTTTGAAGGGAAATACTTATTTGGATTTGCAGTTTCTGGTATGTTTAATAAATACCACCTTCATTACTAAATAACTGACTTCCCAAATGCGTTTTTTTTTCTGGATAAAAAGAAAATGTACAAGAACAGAGCATTCATCCAATATTATTACTATGGATTCTCCACTTCATTGTTATTCTCTGTGTTTGGAGAGGAATTGGTCAACTGGGTCATTTTCTGAGCTTGATGGGCCATCGTCATCCCTGCTTATGTTTGAATTGTTCACAGCACTTTGACCTTTACAGAGAAAAGCTCTACCTGGATGCAAACCATTGTTACTGTATAGTGGAGCTCTTGTACAATTGTGGGGAGGATCCAACCAACACCTGTGTTACAGGCTGGCTGCCGTTAGAACTCTAGAGAATGTTTCTCAGGATCATGATTTCACTGATGGAGAATCTGAATCCAGGCAATGACAAACATTTTTGCACCAGAGATTTTCTGGAATTTTATATCTCAGCCTGGTCTTGTGTTGGTGGCTAGAAAATAGCTTCCTGGGCTAATGTATTGGTCCTTGGTACAATTCATGGCTATCCATATTATATTTGATTTCACAGATACTGTTGGAAATATCTACCACATGTGCTTTATCCCACAATAATTACCCAGAAAATTAAAAAGAATTAATTCTAATTTAACAATGTTTTTACTTAACTTTTTTTTTGCTCTGCTCACAGATCTAATTGCTGTTATTCTCACTTTATTTTTCTATAAGTTAGGAATAATATCCACTTCATTAGCTTGTCATGAGGGATAAGTAGGATTAGCAAACATACTCTCAAAGGGTCACTAACTGTGGAGAAGATGCCTTCATTTGCATTTCTTTCTTGGCACATTTCTTGTTAGCCAGTCATTCATTAAGACCCCATGTTTATTGAACACCTACTCTGTGC
Source organism: Mandrillus leucophaeus (assembly GCF_000951045.1). NCBI lineage: Eukaryota > Metazoa > Chordata > Mammalia > Primates > Cercopithecidae > Mandrillus > Mandrillus leucophaeus. The sequence goes on from NW_012103243.1 coordinate 2,590,571, forward strand.
CAGGCACTTTTCTTGGTTCTGGAGATATCACCATGTAAAAACAAATACCTGAAGAATGCCCTCATAGAGCTTACAGACATAGAAGACGAGACAGTAAACAAAATAAATAAGTAAACTATGAAGTGTATTAGAAGGTGTTAAGGGCTATGGGGAAAAAGAATAAAACAGGAAAGTAGGTGAGGACTGAGCTGCGGGCGAGGTGATGTTTCTGTTTCAAATCAGGTGACATAGGTGGCCCTGCCTAAGAGGGTGCTACTTTAACAAAGTCTTGAAGGAGCTGAGGAAAACCATGGCAACATATATCAAATCACATTCCATGGGACGTTAGTCCTGAGAAAACCTGAACTAAAAATGATTTCACCATTCAATCACGTTGGAAATAATAAGTTTTGGAAACTTACAATGATTGTAGGCACATTAAATAATTTGAAAAAGCCTGCTGGAAAGGAACCTGTTTAACTCAAAACATAGTGAACAGTATTTCCCTCCCTCCCTTCTACCCTCCCTTTCTTCCTGTTTTCCTTCCTAATCTGATAGAGCAGCTAGACCGTAACTCTGTAGCAACCTTCAAATGTGGATACGCTCCTACTTGCCCATCATCAGTGGGGCTTCTGAGGCAGAATGCTCCAGGAAGAGCATCGATTCTGGAACCCGGGACCTCAGTATGAGACTGGCATGTGCCACTTTGTCCCCGAGCAAGCTAAGCTTTCTTTTTGGCTTTATCATCTATGAATTGGGCATAATAATAAAGCCAGCTATGCAGGCTTGTTGTAAAGAGTAAATAAAATCAGGTGTTAAAGCACTTTCTAAATGGTAAAATACTACAAATATAAGTGTTTTATGATGTACTTTTTCATTTGCTTTCTGGTACTCAGAGAGTCAATCCACTGTTATGACTCTGTCTAGGGTTCGTTTATAAAGAGCTTGCCGATGGAGGGTTGAAGGAGAAGGGATAAGCTTTATGAGTCTGTGAAAGTGTAAAGAACTGTCATGTTCTCGACAAGAATCCAAAACTTCAGTCCTATTTGCAACAGGCTCCAGTCCATGAAATTAACTGGCCACAGGCCCATTTCCCTACACTTGCCAGTGAGTCTCAAACTTTGGAGCACACCAGAATCACTTGAGGATTGTAAAGCAATACTGTTGCCTGGTTCCCACCCTCAGTTGTTTGACTAATTGCTATGGGGTGTGACTGGGGCATTAGGATTTTAAAAAGCTATCCAAGTGATTCCAATGTGTGGCAAAGTTTAGGAACCACAGTCATAAATTAATCCCTGTGATCATCTTTTTTTTTTTTTTTTTTTTTTAAGCAGCCTGGCCAAAAGAAATACTTACAGGTTGATCATGGTTGCAAATCGATGAACTTGATTCTTTTCTTATGGGAAGGTAAGCAGTTAGGAAGAAAGAAAGGAAGAGAGGGAGGAGAATTGCTTTTTATCAGCTGCCTACTTTGACAAGGGATTATGCCATCACATGCATTACCTCATTTAACTTTCCCAAGAACCCTGATACTTAAATATTGTAAAATTTCCATTTTGAAAGTGAAATACACGATCATTGAGCTCTTAGGAAAATTCCTCAGGAATTTGGAAACAGGACATTTGGTTGTGCAGCCCTCCTTTAGGTTTACAGTGGCTTCTCCTACCATCATTTTCTTTTTCTTAGCTTTCTGGCAAAACCTGGTATTAAGCATTTACATATCAGTGTCAAATGAAGTCAGTGTTATTTTCTTGCCCATAAAGGCAGCCTCTGAGTTTTAAATCTGACTAGGAAATGACAGTCTTTATTCCCCACAAGAGCTGTACACATAAGGTAGCAGAGTAAACAGTAAATGTAGGAGTTTTATAATAGAGAGGTGCCTTTTTAAAAATTTTTAGACAGGGTGGAGTGCAGTGGTGAGATCAGGGCTCACTGCAGCCTCATCCTCGTGGGTTGAAGGAAAAGGGATAAGTTTATGAGTCTGTGAAAGTGTAAAGAACTCTCATGTTCTGGACAGGAATCCAAAACTTCAGCCCTATTCACAATCCTGATCCTCCCACCTCAGCCTCTTGAGTAGCTGGGACTACAGGTTCACAACACGACACCCAGTTCATTTTTAAAATGTTTGTAGAGATGGGATTTTACCATGTTGCCCAGGCTGGAAAGGTGCCTTCTAAGCAAAGCATCTGTATGTAGCCTATAGCCTAACGGTAAGGCTAGCCCAGGTTTTTTCCATTTTCCAGTTCATCTTAAGCATTTTCAGAGAATTGAAACAGATGTAGGCAAATGTTCTCCTTGATCATTGTTTATTCATTTAGCATTTATGGAGCACCTACTGTGTGTTAGGCACTAGGAATTTAAAAAAAATAACTAAAACATTTTTTACACAAAAGGCAGCAAAGATAGACATGTTAATAATAATTAAAGCATAAATACCACGACACCAGTGTGTGGATGGAAGTTGAGAGGAAGGAGAGATCAACCATAGTGGGCTGTCATGGGGAGGGCAGCGGGAGGCGTCATCCTGGAGGAAGTGGCTTTTGAAACATGTGATTGTGTTCAGTCAATCCACCTCTTTAGCAATCTCCTAAACACCAGTGCTCTAAGGATTGTTACCTGAGGATTGTTGGAGGATGCTAGGGCAGTTATTAAAGAGGAAATCCAGATTCTGGGAAGATGAATGACTTGCCCAGGGTCGCAAACACAGTAAGAGGCAGAAATGAGACTCCCACTCAACTGTTCTAAGTTTAGTGTTCTTTCCATGACGCCGAGTTTCATCTGCTGGTTCAGCAACTGGCAGGTCTGCATAGCTGAGAACGTAGTTGGTAGCTTGTGGCATCAGGTGACATCTTGATTATTTTTTCCAGTTGAACCTGGTTGCCAAGGAAAACTTTCTCCCTTGTAAAACCAGGCAGTGAATGCGCTATCTCAAATGGAAAATTGAGTCTTGAAATGCAAGAACTCCAGAAAACTCACAATGTAAAATAAAATTCTGAGGTGGATAGTTTTTTTTCAGAAATGTATGGTAGAAATACAGTTGTCTATAAATATTTAAAGTCACCAACACTATTTTTCCTTGGGTGTTATATAATTTCATATTTTAAAAATAAGGACTTATTCAAATACATGCAGCTTTATTTCAGACTCTCGTAAGTCATCTACAGTTATAAGTTTTTCCCACTTTTATTACCAGCTTAAGCCATCACTAATTTACTAATGATTCCCAAATAAATGTCTTCAGTCACAAATGTCTTCTTTAAAAAAAATATGTTTTAAAATGTGGACACAGAGTCTTGCAGTGTCGCCCAGGCTGGCATGCACTGGCTATTCACAGGTGTGATCAGGGTGCACTGTAGCCTCAAACTTCTGGGCCGCAGTCATCCTCCCAAGTAGCTGGGACTACAGGCATGTGCCACCATGCTTCATAAATCTCTTCTAAATCTTTCCCAAGACCAGTGGAATCTGGTTGTTCCAAAGGCCTTTAAATCTAACATTTTAAACCAAATTCATTATTTTCTTACCAAAACCTTTATTTGTATCTCTTTAATATCCTACCACTTTAGTTCAGTTGCCCAAGCCAGACATTTAAGTCTGTTGATTTCAGTTTCCTGCCAAATATCCCTCCAGTTCCTCCTCCCTCCCCACTGCCATGGTCCAGCATCAGTCCCCCATTCTTTGCCACCTCAGCAACTGCAGTGGACTCCTAACTGTGCTTTCTGAAACAATGCATATTTTTCTACACTAATCCACCTTGCTTAGCACACAGAGACTTGCCCAACTGGCTTAAGCAAAAGCAGAAACCTCATTTTAAATCAATATTCAAATCTTTCTAAAAGACTCGTTCATTTTCCCATGTCAGTTAAGTAAAATACCTTGAAAATAAATGTCTTTGATGACTGAGCCTTTTATTGTGTCTCAAGGCCATCATTCTGAATACTGGTGATTATTATACACTATCTATGTTGTGGCCATGATGACATTTGGCTTAAATGAATGTGTTATTTTTTTTAAGTTCAGTTTTTAAATAAATGATTCTTACATCAGTGGTTCTTAACCTTTCTGGGGTCATGCACCCTTCTGAGAATGCGACAAAAGTTATGGATCTTTTCTTGAGAACAATACACACACACATACACACACACACACACACACACACACACACACTTTGCCCACAACTTCAAGAGTTTCTTAATTCATCCATGGATCCCTACAGCTATAATGAAACCCGGTTAAGGAATTTGCCTCATGTGAAACTGTTTTCTTGTCAAAGGCTTGATATACATTTCTATTTTAAACAGATGTTTGAATGAATTTGGTCCTGGGTGAGGTGTGATTGGCTGCCTACTTTCCCAGAGTTTGTACCATGTCTTTTGAGAATGGTCTGTGGAGAGGGCAGTTAATTTGTATAACCATCTCAACTCTGCCCTTCACTAGCTACAGGACCTTGTGAAATCTTATAACTAGCAAGATGTGTAGAAATCAGCTCAGATTCTCAGCCAAGGGACCTGAAATCTTGTCTCTATAGGCTCTGCTAACTTGGTAAACTTTTCAGAAATACAACTCAGATGTAAGATGAGGCACACTTGACATGATAATATTTTGTTGTTTGGTAGAGTCTGCCTCATTTCTACTACTTCCTTTTATCCCAACAAAAACCTGATGAGAAAGTCAATGAGTTGTAATTGTTCAATACATGAGGACAAATAAGGAAAAGAACACAGGCTTACTCAGTTACAAACAGGAAACATACAAAAAGTCTCATTCTGATTCTAGCTCGCAAGTCTCTGTAGACCTCTGTTCTTCATGATTTAATTCAAGCTACACATGAGTTGAAGACATCCAGGCAAAATAGGTTGGATCCATTCATATCAAATTAGGTTTACACAACAATTTGATAGTGTTAGAAAGAAAGTTTTGGACACACATGAATAATGACTAATAACATTTTGACTGATATGGTAGGATACTGGTAAACATGGTTGTTGATAATTTCATCTTGGGGTCTGGGTGCATTGGCTTATGCCTGTAATTCCAGCAACTCTGGAGGTGAAGGCAGGAGGATTGCCTGAGGCCAGGAGTTTGAGACCAGCCTGGACAACATAGTAAGACCTCATCTCTACAAAAAAGTGTAAAAAAATAGCTGGGCATGGTGGCACGTACCAGTAGTCCTAGATACCCCAGAGTCTGAGGCAGGAGGATTGCTTGAGCCCAGGAGTTTGAGGTTACAGCAAGCTATGATCAGGCCACTGCACTCCAGCCTGGAATACAGAGCCAGACCCTGTCTCAAATAATAATATTTTTATTATTAATAAGAAATACAATAATAATAATTTATCTCATATAAACAAGGACAGTTTTGTAAAGTGTAGGGTTTTTATGTTTGTTTGTTTGTTTTTTGAGACAGGGGTCTTACTCTGTCACCTCAACCGGAGTGCAGTGGCGCAATCACTGCTTACTGCAGCCTTGACTTTGGGCCTCAAGCAATCCTCTTGCCTCAGCTTTCTGAGTAGCTGGGACAACAGGCACACGCCACCATGCCCTGCTAATTTTTTCTATTTCTTGTAGAGACAGGGGTCTCATTACATCACCTAGGCTGGTCTCAAAATCCTGGGTTGACTCGGTCCTCCTGCCTTGGCCTCCCAAAGTGCTGACATTACAGGTGTGACCCACTGGAAAATGTAGGGTTGAAGATATTTTTGCATGGACTTTTTTTTTTTTTTTTTTCCTGAGCTACCTTTAACTATACACAGGAATTAGAAACATAAACTTGACTAATTTTATCTGAGCTCTCCAGCATTTTTTTTCACATCCTTCAAAAAAACCAGTCTCACTCCAGGCTGAGTATTGTGTCTCTCTCTCCTTCTCTCTCACATCCTGTGTCATACTTGTAAGCTTGGAACTGGAGGGACCTTGGAGATTGGTTCAACCCTTCCATGTGCAATTAGGGAACTGAGACCCAGAATGGTTAAATAATTTGCCAGAGGTCACACAGAGAGCAGTAGCAGCAGCTCCAAGATGACATCACATATCTCCTGCCTATGGGTCCTTTCCTATCTTTCAAAATGGAAATTGTAATACCTTTACAGTCAAAAATTCAAAATATAGCAGAGAAAGACTCATAAGAGCTATAAAGTCATAATAATTAAGTTTACAGTAGCTTTTCAAGTACTACGATTGTATACCTGCTTACCCAGCCCACTCCCCATATATGAAGTTCTACCTTATCATACAATGCTTCCCTAAATTCTTTCCAGGGACTGTCTAAAATATGGAGAAACAAGCTTGTCATTTCTTCAGCTGAAAGGATAACACTTTTGCTACATAAAACTTTTAATTTCTGTCAAATTGAAAAGTGGCATTCTAGATCTCCATAAGGCAATTTTATGCCAATTAATGCATCAGAAGGTATTTAATGAGAGCCAGTGTTGTACTTAGCACTATGTTAGGTAAACCCGAAGAGAAAGGGGAAAAATGCATATTTGTTCGGAAGGGAATTGGAAGTGAAGAGGGAGTCGAATGCTTGGATGCTGGGATTGCAGTATGAGTCAACAGAGTGTATGAGATGAACAGTGGGTGACCAGCCTGACTGAACCATGGCTCAGTGATGCCAGTAGTTGAAAGTAAGGTTGAACAGGTAGGTAGGTAGATAAGCAGACAGCTTGATAGCGAGAGCTCAGGGCAGTTGAATTTGAACCCCAGCTGTGTAATTTTGGGCAAATTACTCAACTTCTCTGTGCCTCAGTTTTCTTGGCACAGAAATGGGGATAATAATATTTCCCTTCCCATATTGTTGAGGAGGTTTAATTAGATTTACAAGGTCTAAGCACGAGTAAAGTTTAGGGCATTGCCTTCTATGTCTTCCATCTACCTTAGTAAGCATTTTTATGCCCTTTGGTTTGGTTGGGAAGTGAAATTGAACATGCTCCAACAATATTAACTATTATATTTTGGGTGAAGCCAGAAAATAAAGACTTGAAAGTAGTCTGCGGAGTTTGAACTTGAATAAGCAACAGAGAGCGGTTCCTAGGCAGAGTTGGATTTAGAAAATCTGGGCTTAGGAAGGATCTATTCAAACCCCAGAGTTCTTGGGTATGCTGCCTCTAGTTGCTCAAACATCTCACCCCTGGGGAAGGAAACCACTAGGCTGCCTGAACTGGCATGTGGAGTGGCCACAAACAGCCTGGAAGATATTTGTCTGAAAAGAACAAAACAAAATTGCGTTTCAGAGGATTAAAGTTCGTCAAATTGTTATGGTTCTTTCGCTTTGTGGTGAGTCTTTAAGGGTCCAATTCCAAGGTTAATAAGTAAAAAAGCTGGAGAACTAGGTTGGTAGATTGAATATTAACGAGTACCTCTTGGATAGTTACTGGAAAGTTACCAATAACCTCTATAGTAATCTCTCCTCAGGTTCTCAATAGGCCTTTGCCCTCTTTAGAAACATCTTTGACTCCGGTAACATCTAAGCACCCGACAAGACTGCACCAATGCATCCTTCTGACATACCAAGGGGACAGATAAGCAAAGCGAGCCAGAGAAGCTACCTCCAATTGTCAAGGTGGAGAGACACAGGTCAAGTTTTGGGATCTGGCCATCAGTCAATAGTCCTCAGACCCTCTTAGTCTAGTTTCTCCAATTCAGATCATCTGGTCTTTGCATAATTACAATATCTTCCCTGTGGAATTTGCTAATGATTCTTGGACTGTTACTCTAAAGGGAAAAGATCTAGCAAGTTACTTGCTGTTTTCATTAAACTTAGCCAGCCTCTCAAATAGGTACACTATTTTTAAACCTTCAAGCAGCTGCAGATTATTATGGATGAATTCAAAATTTTTATCTCAATCGGCTGTGATTTTCAGATTCAAAACTTTCCTCGTGCTCAATTTTTTTGCATCCTCGGCCTCTGCTGTCATCTTTTAGGAATTTGGAATTAGTAGGAAGGGTGACTCCACCAATACATGATGGTGACAAAGGTCAACTACAGGTTCGGGGAAAATAAAAATTCCTAAACATTCTGTTACTCCAAATGGAAAATTATTGATAAAGCAGAGCAAAGCATTTGCCAAACCTGGTGCTAGATATTTATTTATCAGGAATATGCCACATGTTGGGTAATATACACATTATGATTAAGAGAAGCTACATAAAATATACCAGACAATGTACAAATAACACAAAGTAAACATTAGAAAAAGAAGTAATCTGTGCTTTACCTGTCATGTGGCCACACCATCTAAAAATGCATTCTCATATTTTCAGAAATAAACGTTAAGGATTATTCTTGAGACCACTCCTACTGATTCTGAGCATAATTATATAAATGACAAATACTGTGAATAATTAGCAATAACATCTTTGTATTGAAAAAAAAAAGTTTTCCTGCTGTTGTAGAATGAGTTAAACAAAACCTAGTTATCCTTCCTGCCCTTCCAGACTGGCCTGGTGGGCCAGATGCCCGGAGCCCCCCAGATTTTATGATGTGTCAGCCGAGTTTCTCAACTAGGGGTTTGGGCTTCTCTCTGGGTCTCTTTCTCTCTATTTGTCTCTCGCTCTTTCTTCCCTGCCCCCTCCCCATTTTTAAAAGGCTTTAAAGAACATCTCTGGGAAACAAAAATAGCTCCAGTTGTGAGAGGCCTACACACCGGGAATGCAACTGAGAGATGCAAGTCAGCAAGTGCGAGCCGCGAACATGAGTGTCTGGCCCTGGGTGGGTGCTCCTCGCTGCCTTGGTGCCGATTCTCTGCCTGGGCCCGGTGGGTAGAAGGGAAAATGGTTTTTCAGGGTTGGGAGGTGGGTTGGGTAGGTTTGGGATTCCTAGCGGAAGGAATGGAAACCCCAGCATTCGGGCTGAGGGGGCTCTTCCTTCCCCTCCCCCAACGTTTTTCAAATTTATTTTGCCCAGGCGGGGATTGGCGACGGTCAAAAGGGAGCAGTTGGCACTGAATGTCACCCTGAAGGTAAAATGAAAGACAAAAGATGAACGCATGCTTGCTTTCCGTTTGCAGCGGCTGCGGCGGCGGCAGGAGCAGCAGGATTTAAAGGGGAAAAAAATCACACGCATATGCACACATATATACACACCCAGAGGCGTCAATTATGCAAACGCAATAATGCAATCAAATCATGACAGTGCCGGGAATTTTTTTTTTTTAGAAAAATATAGATATTTATTTTTAAAAAGAGAGAGAAACGCATGCAAACAGAATCGTGCACATACCACGTAACCACCCGAGGAGAACCTGGCAGCCTCTCTCTTCTTCTGCCAAGTTATCATTGAGAAAACAGACAGGCATCATGACGTCCTGGGTCACAGGGAGTGCGGACCGACGCTACCAAGAGAAAAGGGAGGCGCCTTGGCGCTCCGGCTAGCCGCGGGCGCCCCTCTGCCCCTCGCAGCCCGGCTCGGTGAGTGCACAGCCGCTCGGGACGCGGACCCCGGGTGCCAGGCCGGCCCCGCGCCCGCGGGGGCAGAGCGGGGGGCCGTGCCCTTGCCACCAGCGGGCCGGCCAGCACCCCCTCGCCTGCCGAGGTCGCGGGAGCCCAGTTAAAGGAGGCGTGTGTAAGATGTGCAATGTTCCTGCATGGGGGTTTTGTAGACTTTCATAGCCAAAGAAACCGGCTTCGGCTTCTTTAAAATCCCCGACGACTCACCTGATTAACCTGCTGCAGTTCTGACCCTGCCAAGGTAACTGGTCCAAATCCTTATCATCAACATCTGGAGACAGACATTTGCATCTGGGGCATTCTTTATTTGCAGTCCTGGTTGAAATCTAGATTGCTACCCCCTTCCCCCTTCACTTGCTTAGAGTCTCTTGGAAAAAAAAAAAAAAAAAAAAAAGCAACCCCTCCCTCAATAACACAACCATAAGTACTGCCCACCTCTTGTAGACTTGCCTTACCATGACTGCAAAACTGTCAGCGTGTGTGCTGCAGACACAGATAAATTCTAATTGCAATTAGATTTGTTCTTTAAACACCTCTCCCATCCCCCTTCCTGGATAGAGACTTCAGTGCTTGGTAAAGTGGCAAAGAGTGAGGGCAGAGTTAGGGCGCTGGGACGGGAGGGGTTAGGGTGAGGGGATACGGAGCAGGGGTCGTTGGGGAGAGGGTGGTGCCAGGAGTTGAGGACTGCTGTCATGGGCTGGAAAATCCTTCTGGTGATTGCTGCTGCTGTAGTCCTAGGTGTCTCCCTCCTGTCCTCTACGCTTCTTTCCCTCCCTTCTCTCTCCCCAACCCTTTCACCTTCCCGAGGGAGTCGCTGAAGTTGCACGGAGGTCACCCGATCATCATTTAACTATTTTAAACCATCTACCTCCTTCTACCCCTCAAGTCTGTTACAGTCTCTGCAGAATAGACCCCTGCACCCCTTGTTTGGTGATGGGAGAGTCTCAGAGACAGAAAGACACAGAGGGCAAAGCTCCCCTCCTCCCTTTCTCTTCCCTTCCGGCAACCTTTTCCAAGCTGCACCCCCTCCCCCTTTCAGAATCTTAATGAGCAATTCTGGAAGAGTCCGGAAGGGCCTGGAGAAACCCCCGCATGCCTCAGTGCTGTGGAATGATTATGTATGTGTTTATTTATTGTGCTTGCCTCGGTTATGTTGTGAATTGCCACATGGGTCTGCTTATGTTAGGGAAGCACGTTTGCTATGTTTGTGTTGTAGTACCAGAACCAGTGGCCGTGCAATAAGACACAGACACACACAGAAATCAAATGATTTCACTAACATAAACCAGAGGGCAATGTTGAAAATAGCACTCCCTCTCTCTCTCTCAAAAAAAAAAAAAAAAAAAAAAAAAAAAAAAAAGGAAAAAAAGAAATTCTCAGCATGTGGGTTAAGAGAAGGTGTTAGGTCCATATGACCTCCTACTACTTTCAAAACACTCCTGCTTAATACTTTAAGTCAAGATCAAGAGACCTGCGGATGTTGTGAAGTATGTTTCAGAGCAGCTGAATGACTTGGTCTAGTTTTGAAGAGAAACTCTCATTTGTTTCTCACACTGCCCAAAGACCAAATAGGGGAGTGTGTTTGGAAAATGCCCAAATTCAGAACCATCAGGAGAGAGAAAAAGAGTCGGAAATGTCTTAGAGAAAAAGACAGAAAAATGGGATTGAGGAGTGGTTTCAGGGTTCTCTCTCTCTTTTTTTTTTTTTCCTGTCCAGCAGATTTGATGTTATCAAAATGAGTTAACCAACCTGAGAAACAGTTCTGTCATTGTGGGAAAGAGAGGGAAATTTGAACATTTCTCAAATCCGAGTTGAGGAATGCCTGACAGGAAGAAGAGACATGAAAACACTGATGGAGATGAAGTGACATTGATGGGGTTTCATCTCCTTCAAATAGAAAAAGAATCAAGTGTATAAGGAAGCAGGTCTGGATGATCTTTTAAGCGTACATTTGTCTGTTACGCATGGCTTTGTTATTCTTACTAAAGCAACTCTCATAACTCTTTAAACTTGCATTAAGTAGAATTAAACGTGTGTATATCGAGAATGGTATCATACAACACATAAAACTGTCCATTGACTGGGGTGATGAATGTAGAGAGAAGATCGTTCCTTTTCTTTAATAAATCAAAATAGCATCGAAGTCCTCGTGCATGGTATATACTGAAACCTGCTGGTCTTCTTTACCGGGAATTGCCTGGGGAGCCAGGGGAGTTTGTGATGGGTGTTGCTTTAACAAAATAGAGCAGATCAATCGATTAGGTTCCGTGTGTGCTGCTCAATTTATTCTGTACAATTTTTCCAGAAATTAAAAGGTTACCAAGAGAGTGCCATGTCCCCGTCTCTGACTGAGCACCACTTATTACCGCAACAGTATTTCAATATTAAGTGATCTTCAAGATATTTCATCTTTCATTTTGAGTTCTGAATGTGAATCAGCATGAGAATGGCAGTGCAGCAAGATAAGGTATAACTAACCTGGCAGACAGCTGAAGGGCTCCTAGGAAAGTGTTGTGGAGAGGAATATCTAGGGCTGTTCTCAGTAACCTTGTTTACAGGGACATTTCAGTTGCAGCTAGAATTTTAGCAAGAGCCTGCCAGAGGTAATGGGCTTATGTTTGAAATGGATCCTAAGTGTCTCTTTTTTCATCTGCACAGACATGCTATGCACCTTAGCTGAACACTCAAGACAAAACTTTTCTGATGCCCTATGACATTTTCCAATGCAGACAAATCCTTGGATGAGTGTGTCATAGGAAAGGGGTTATTATGAAGTTCTTCTTTTGTTTACAGATATGTCAATACAAGTAGCTTTAGTCTTTTTTTAAAAAAAAAAAAAAAAGTCTTGTGTGCTTGACTCTGTTAGATACAAAACAAATCATCCAAGGAGGTTAAAGTATGCCTTATAGATTGACCTATGAAATTGGTTTCAGTTAGACATTGAAGGTGTCATTATCCTAGTAAAGGGGATTTGTGATATAATATAGAAATTCTGTATTTGTTTCAAAATTGTTGGAAAAATCTGGGAATAGAAAGATTTTGAGGGAAATGCCAGAAGCCACATTAATGAAGAAAAACGCTGTTGAGATACTTTTGAATAATAGATAGGATATGTAATGGTCAACCACAAGATAAAATTTTTACACAGTATTTTTATGGCTTTAAATTGGCTGCATTGTAAACTAAGCTTACTACTCTATTAAGTCATTATACTTTTCAATTATTTAACATTTCTGGCCAAGCTATCTTCTGTGGTCTTTTTCTGTACGCATCAGAAATGATGCGTACAATAGTAGTTGTTTGTTGTTAGCGCGAGGACTTTGTGATGGAACAAGCTTTAATTTAAACTTTTCGAGACAATATTATGAAGAATGCACAGAGGAAAAGAATGTTATGGATATAATTTGAGCCCTATGAAATGGGGATAGCTACAGCATTGAAATGTACCTAATACAATTTGAGTTATTCTCACTGAGAAACCTTGACAGTATCAGCCTTCTAGGTACTGTGCTTTTGGAAATACTATATATCCATTTAAATGCAGATCTTCACTTTTCTCCAGGGAGCGGTTGGTGAATCTTTCAACTGAACCATGAGTATGACAAAACCAACTGAAAAATTTTCCATGAACAATAGAGTCTGTCGTTTTGAAGTAATGATTATCAAGTTTCATAATATTGTGATTTTTAAAAATTCATTTAAAATATCTTTATAAAGTCAAAATAATGTACCGGGGTTTCTTGTGCAAAGGAAGAGGTTTTCTCTTGTCACTTTGTTGTCAGTTTGTTAAAGCTGTGAAATCATCTGGATTTGCAATTCAGTTTTTAGGTTGGCACTGCCATCCCAGTAGAGTAAGTGGGCTTTAGGAATCAGAGCAAATAATTATAAGTAAGTTCTATGGTGTTCTCACCCTCTCATGCTAGTGGATGAGAGTGTGGTGCTATAGGAGACTTTAAAGATCTTTCTTGGCTGGGCATGGTGGCTCACGGCTGTAATCCCAGCACTTTGGGAGGCTGATACAGGTGGATCATGAGGTCAGGAGATCGAGACCACCCTGTCCAACATGGTGAAACCCCGTCTCTCCTAAAAATAAAATATTAGCTGGGTATGGTGGTGCGCACCTGTAATCCCAGCTACTCAGAAAGCTGAGGCAGGAGAATGGCTTGAACACGGGAGGTAGAGATAGCAGTCAGTCGAGATCGCGCCACTGCACTGCAGCCTGGGGACAGATCGAGGCTTTGTCTGAAAAAAAAAAAAAAAGAAGAAAAAGAAAGAAAGAAAAAAAATCCTTCTCCAGAACAATCTTTAGATAATTTTGAACCTAATTTATAATACGATTTTTGTATTGGAATTAGTGGTGGTGCCAAAAGGGAGAGCCAGAGCCCAGAGGGCCTTCTTTTAAGAGATGATTGCAGAAAGTAATACAGCCTTTTGAAATAGAAGGTCAATACACACAGCCTTATGGTTCAGAGAACCAGAAAAATTCTTGCAAACCCTGAAGCAAAAATTCTTGGTAGTATGTTCCTGATAAAAATTTTTGTGAAATTATTGCAACTCTTTATGTCTATCACACAGAGAAGGAAATTTTCTTTTTCTTGGAGATTAGATACCATTCATTTACTCATCTTTGATTCACAACCCATTGTGAAAGGCCACTCTCTCCTTACCTTGCCCCCTGCACTGTACTGGGGATAAATCTCATCTCCCATTCCTCTTTGACATGTATACCATATACAGATGTTTACTGGTGTATTTATAATATTATGCTTGATGATACCTATAGTTGTGAAGAATAATCATTTATAGTTTTAAATCAGGCCTTTATTTATATTTCTGTTATGAAGGATACTTTGTTCTTTTAAACAAGATAATGATCATAGTTATCACACACACACAAAAGGTTGAATGTGTTTGGAACACCTGTGATAAAATGCAAGATACCGGGGAGTCGAAGATATTTTATTTACTTATATGGCTGTTTCTGATGGTGCATCTGCTAAAATAAATAACCTGGACACTTAAAAGGATGTTAGCGAATGAATTTGCTCATTTTACTTTTCCTATACAAACAAATTTTTTTTAACTTGGAAAATATGCATACCTGACAGCGATTGTTTACTGGTTTGAAGATTTAAATTCAGGTTGCCAACATTATGTGACGTATAGCAAACCTTTTGCATTCCTATTCTGATAGATACTAATGGAATAGAATATAAACAATGTTTCCAGATATCTATGTTACAGAGTGGTTCATTTAAATTTGATCTCATTCTAAGATATATTAGATTAATAAGTCTGATTTTATGACCAGTATAATTTATATTCACAAATACCTATTTTTATTAGCACCGTTACAGGTTGTAAGCAAATTTCCATATATGTTAAATACTAACAACAAGAATAACTAACATTTCTGCAGTGAGTTACAGTTTATAACCATACATTATCTACAAGCTGTTCTTTAGAAGAATATTTATTGCACTTTCTTCCTTAAGAAGGCAATCAGTTTTTACATTGTAAACATAATTTGAAAATAGGTCCTTTTGTCAGAGTTCCCTCCCTTCCTTCCTCTTTCTTTCCTGTTTCTTCTTCTTTTTTTTTTTAATCCATTCTTCCATTTTTCTTCTTTCCTCCCTTAATGGGGAGAAAAACCTAATGACATTTTTTTGGTGGAGTATGTATAATTGCTTATCATACAGTTTTATGAAAGAAGTAGACATAGCAAGCAATCCCACATGATTTTTGGAATATATCTTCTGCTCACCAGTGTTCTTGAGGAAAATGTAAGGTTGCAGAAATCATTTCATGCCCTGTATGTTTTCAAACATAAATCAGGAAAATTGTTAGCGAGTTATAGCTTTTCTTAGAGACTGTAGCTATAGTACTATAGTAAACACGGGCTATATATTTTTCCAAGTTATTATGTGTGGAGAGAAATCTGAAGTTGGCTATTTAGATGAACAGTTTAATTCAGTTATTAGAAATTCATTTTCTATTTAGTATGAACATTTATTTTCCTAAGGTTGCAGAATTGGGATATAATGCCTGATAATGGTTTGGCCCAATCACCTTCAAAGTTAGAACTGTGCTCCTTGTAGCTAATGTGCATACTAGCGGATGTCAGTCCTCAGCTAAAGGTCACTCAAAATGGTGCTAAGCTGGGTTTGTAGTATGAGCTGGTTACCCACTTCATCAGAGGGCAGTAGTGAACCTTTGTTTCTTCATTTCTAAAATGAAGGGGTTTGACTCGATGGTCTCCAACTTACTCCACCCCTGAGATTCTGAGTTTAGTGAATGATTGATAATGAATCAATCAATTCATCATACACCTATTTATTTCCATTCTATAAACTATTTACTTAAGTATGGCCTTATGCCCTGACTAGAAATATTAGTATGAAGAGTAGTAAATGAGCTCAGTATCTGTGTTTTGGAATGAAAACCTCATGAAATTTAGAGTCTGGTTTGCATTACAATTTTTTCATTGTAAATCAATTATTAGATATTTAAAACAACTTTTTTTGGGTCCTGCAGAAAACAATCTTAAATGCTGATTACTTTCCTAGGCTAGACCATAAAAGCCCATTGTTACTTATTGGAGTGAAATAGTATACTATCAGTGATGAGCAAAATGTAAAGAACAGTTCTATTATGATACAAGTAATAAACAGAATACAAAGGCAGTAAAACAGAATGATAGTTTATCATTTATCTAGATTTGCAATGGTTGATGTTTAAAAGAACGCACATATAACAGGAAGTTTAAAAGAGACAGAAACAATTGCAGAGTATCTGTAAGAGATTCTTAGAAACTTTCGGGACTTTTTGAGGCTGGTTGCAAAGTATATGACTTTTCTTTCCCTGATATACTGAAATCTTAGCAATACTTATAAGTTTATCACTTGTGATAAGATGTGGCTTTTGACACCTAAATTCATTGAACAGGGGGAGTGAGGAAAAATGGAGACAGAAAAAAAGCTATTCTCTGAAATAGTTGGCCAAGTTGTGAGAGAAGAAAAAATGGAAGCAGTTGGATGTAGAAGAGGGTGAGCTGTGTATAGCGGTGGGTAGGTGTGAGGGGTGGGGATAAGGGTGGGGAATAGCTTTGTCTGTATTTAACTGAGCTGTGGGATGTGAAGCCAAAAGGAAAAAGAGGCAAACTAGTGTGTGCACATATCCCCTGAAGAGAAAGGACAGTGTGTTATGAGAAAAGGCTTTGGAATTAGAACTCTTATTTCAAAATCTCCACTGGATCACTTATTGCCTGTATGATTTTGAGAAATTATTTAATTCTTTGAACCTTTATAATTATAAAAAATTGAATAATAAAAGCATCTGCTTCTCAAGATGGATATGAGAGTTGAATCAGACTCTTGGGTATAAAAGTGCTTATAAACGGTAAAGTTCCTTGGTTTCAGGTGGTGAAGAAGAGTCATTGGGTGCACCATTTCTCTGTGCTAAAAAGATCTGACCATTCTGAGGTGAATTTGCTCAGCTCCAGAGTGGTCTTTGGTTGGTACATTTCTTGTCCACTGTAGAACAAGCATTGTGGTTGGTACTTCAGAGAGCAAGCAGGAAGTAGTTGCTGGGCAACTGCTAGTTTCTCCCTGAAGTAGTTGCAGGGCAGCTGGGCAGCTGGACATGGAAGATGGTAGCAAGCCTGATAATTCTAACGTATGCAGTGCCAGTGCTTGAGCATATTTACTTTCCCTTACAGATGGCCACAGCTTGTCTAAACAAACAAGTGACTGACTTTGGAAACAAAAACAATGTATTCAGTAATTGTGTTCTTTATCTCAAATATCGCCTGTCATCTGCACTTTTGCCATGACGTTGCTATTAATCTAAGTTTCTTGGATTTTTGTTAAGGCTGAAGGAATCATTGTTTGGTAGTAAATACTTAGAAAGAGTATTATAAATTCTATTTTAAAAGGTACCCAGGGTATAAGATTAGAACAAATGCACACAGTAAGTGCTGGGTCCAGTGGCTTATACCTGCAATCCCAGCTACTTGGGACGGTGAGGTTTGATGATTATTTGAGGCCTGGAGTTGGGATCTGCCTAGGCGACATAACAAGGCCCCATCTCTAAAAAATGCCAACCAACCAAACAAAAAGAACTAATGAATGTAATGCATTAGTTGAAATCCAAGTTCTAGACA
>NW_012103243.1:2609361-2636967 GCF_000951045.1 Mandrillus leucophaeus
ATAACCTCCAAACCATCATTTATTGAAGGGTTCCAGCTTTCTGTGAGGGTGATTTTGGATAGTAAAATTGACCCAACTTGAGGGTTTTTTTTTTTTTTCAATTTAGGAAAATTTATTAAACAGGTAATGTCTTTAACATCATGCTAGGTCTGTTTGAGAATATAAAGTAATTTTAAGATATAGTGCCTCTCTTTAAGGGACTTATGCTACCTGCAGGGAAGTGCATTATATGTATACGTGACACTGTGAAGATAACAAGTATAATATCAAATAATGCAAAATATGAATGCTGTGTGGTCACTTCATATCTATATACGTTATATATACACACACATACACATATATGTATATACACATACACACATATATGTATATACACATACACACATATATATGTGTATATACACACACACATACACACACACACGTACCTTAAAGAGTACTTGACAGATTGACAGAATCAGAGAAATTGGGTTGATGTTTAGGCTGCAATTTACTAGCTGTGTGACCCTCATCTCTTCAAGCCAAAGTTTTCCCATTTATAAACTGGATGTAGCTTTATCTGTCTCACAGGACTATTGGAAGGATCAAATGAAACAGAGCATTTAAACAGAGACTGCACAAATTGTGGGAGGGAAGGAGGAAATACGTAACACTTGTGGAACTGCACTTGAGGGTAGAGACCATGTCTTAACTGACTTTGTGCCCCCAGTGTCTGGCACCGTGACTGGCTCTGAGAGGAGGCTCAGTAAATGTTTGTAAATGCATGCATGCCAGGCGCCGTGGTAAACCCTTGACATGTTAAGTTATTGTTTAAAACTTCACAAAAAAAATTGTGTATGGTAGATATAGTGTCTCCATTTCACAGATGAGGAAACAGAAGTTCAGAGATTTTTAAGCAACCTCCAACCTCATGTAGGTAGAAAGTGGTAGAGATAGGAAGTTAGATCTACTTGGCACCAGAGCCCAGAGTCTATTCATTACATTATGTGGACTCTCAGATGTAAGAGAATTATCATTATTCCTGAACAACAGTGTGGCCAGAATGAAAAACAAAGACCTTGGATAATTCACCAGTTGCCCAGGCAGCTCCTGGGCTGGCTTTCAGATAAGTAGGGGAACATTCTCCTGAGCTGCCTGACACATTTAACGTGGCCTTTTGTTAAACTGTCAGTTCTGATTTCTGCCCTTTGAAGTAAAAAGCACAATAGTGAAAAATACCATATAATATACCATAACCTGGACTTGTCATAGAGACAGAAGAGAAAGGAAGGGCAGTGAGGAACTCACAGTTAATGAAGTGGTTAACCAATGACTTGAATTAAGTTTGTTACTGCCACTAGCAGCCGCCCCTACCTTCTGTCTCTGTCTCTCTCTTTCTGGCTCTTACTCTGTCTTAACTTTCACTACCAGAGTTGGTAAGGTCTAGAATTTTCACTCTCTTCCTTGTTAAGGATGATAATAAAGAAGGTGATTCCACTGCTGAACAGTGGAATATTTCATGTTCTTCATTGCTTGTCTGTTCCTAACATCCCTATAGCTCATTACAATAGTTGGTTCTGTTGGAGTGAAGTTTTGCAGCCATCCCCAGTTTCTAATGAACAATACTAAAATGGCCCCTGACAACACGGTAATGTTAAAACTCCAGCCTCTGCATTGGGAGACAGAATGCAGAAGTTGATACCAGACTACCCGATCTTACATTATTTTGTCCTCAGTTTATTTCTGAGGAACAACAGAAGAACCTTACATACAAAGGTTTCCATAAGAAGCAGAGGGAAATACATTTTTAAAGATCCTGATTCATTTTAAAGCTTCTGTTAAAATATAGTACACTGTAGGTCAGGACAGCAGAGACAGGAACTACGTAGAAGTCCCGAGAATACCTTACACTGTTGTCAGAATCCAACCAGTAACAGTGTGTGGTTTCCCAGGGACTGCGCTAACATACCTGAGATGGAACCTGGTGGGGAGACACTTTCCACATTCCTTTCTGACCTGTGGTGAGTCTGCTGGGGTGAATCGTGTGAAGTTGTCAAAGGTTGCTCTGCTCTCCAGCACTTGGCACCAGCTCCGCTGAAATGTGATGCCATTGGTTTTCAGTAAAGGTTCCTTTCTGCAGGGCTGCAAACACAGATCAGCTGCTACTGTGTATACACAACCGGGGAGCAAATCAACCAGCACATTTAGAGCAGCCTTTTTAACCCTGAGACTTTCCAAGATCTCCTCTTCACACAGGAAGTTTCCTTCTCTGTTGTCAGATTTAGCACTGTGCTCTTGTCATCAGATCCGAGCTAGGCTCCCTGCTGCACAGTAGAGAGGCTTCCTTAAGACATTTGTCCTTGAAACTGCACCAAACTCTTGGAAGAACCCAGAACGTGTAAGTATGTATGATTTAGGCAGCAATAGTACAGGGCAAAGCTGCAATCAGCCATTATACAATATCCGATTAGCAGTGCAGGAGGGATTTTTCCGACGTTATGTTACATTCATTTTCAATTCGTTCTGAGGAAACAAATCAATTCTAGCTTCTGATACAGTGACTTTGCAGTAGATGGGGTTGTAATATGTTAGCTTTAACTATTTGCTGTTCTCATTTAGCATTTAGATGTGACTTGTGGGACAATTACTGTGGGCATTAAACTATAAAACTTCTACATTTTTATTAGGATTTGTAATTGTTGGTCATGTCCATCTTGAGAAACAAGTTAGCTTTGGGGAATGTTTTTAAGGAATTAACCACATAAATTCATGGACAATAGAATGAATTTGTACTGTTCTTGCTCTCAAAACATATTAGTTTGCAGTTTTAATTTACTCGTAAAGAGCATTCCACTGAGGTTTTGTCTTAATTGAATCCTACCCAGTGCTGTCTGTTTGGTGTTTTACTGTCTTGTATATAACTGTTTAAGTTACTTTGCTAGGATTGCAGTCTGGTTAAACCTGCATTTCGCCACTACTTAGATTCTAAGAACATTCAGGTCAGATAAATGCTCACAGAATTTTGGCAAGTGGTGGATTTGTTTTCAAGGGTGGTCGTATTACCCTTGAAAGCTTTTTAGATGCACAACGTGAATGGCTGTCAGATGGAGACCACAGACAGAACACTCTGAGACTCTAAGTCAAATCTCGGCTTGTCCACTTTTGTAACTCCAATTAACTCCAACCAATAAAAGCCCGTGCCCCCTTTCTATCAATTTTTAATATGCAACAATACTTATGTTTGTAAGATTAATTTCTCTCAGATTAGTCTGATTGATAGCTGGATTGTGGTTTCTTAAGAGCTTGCTCCCTGAAACCCACAGCAGAGCTGCATTCCATTTAACTAGTGAATGTAAAAACGGGTAACCATGGATTCAGCCACCACTAACTGCCAGTGCAATGACTTGTTGTAAACAATACAAATGAGCCAGGAGAGCAGAGGCAACCAGACATGAAATGATTTTAATAGAAATTACGGTAAAAGGTCATGTGATTTGGTATCAGCTTCTGTTCAGTTTTAAAGGGAAAGTCTTTCTTTTCTGCCCCTTCTTCCCCCCTTACCTATTTCCAACCAACCCAAGTAGGTATCTCCACAAACTTGGCAGGTCCCACTCTGTGCTTCCATGGAGAAGGGCGGCCAATGTGATTCTGGGCAAAGTGTGGTGACTTGTGGATTTTCACTGGTAAGTACCTTTATTTTAGAAACAAAAAGGAAGTCTGTATTTCAGGGCTTCCTTTATGGAAGGTCAAGCTAATTGTGTACTAGAAGTTCTCAAGTCTTGACATAAGAGGAATAGGTCATTTCGTTCCTTAGCTTTAAATGGTACAACTGTCTTTTCTGTCTCTCCCTAAGTCTCTAGATCAATTCGTAAACTCGGTCTTTCTGAGAACTGTTATTTGCTTTAGAAACAACTTCTACAATATGGTAATAAGCACATGCAGATACTGTGAGAAGTGCTGTGTCCTAACCTCAGGGTTTTCGTCCACCCAGATATTTTCTGAGTTCTACAAGGACCAGATATTACAATAATATTTGCATTTCTCTGGTAAAGGTGGTTTCAGTATGTGAAAATGATTGTATTCATAAATTTGCCTTCAACCAAGAATAAGGAGCACATTGTATCTGTGTTAAGTGCTAACCTCATGGTTTGTTTGGTGTGCTGTTATCTGCTATGCTTATTTTTAAAAAATAAGTGAAGAAGGTCTAGTAGCCAAAGGGGATACTTAGAAGCACAGCTGTGTCTTTATCCAGATTTGGAGGGTAGATCTAGTCAGTACACAGCATGCAGGAATGAAGGTACTCAGAGTCACAGTCTCAAGCAACCACAGGCACTTTAAGCAAAAGACTCTGTCTAGGTGTGCTGAGCTTCAAGGTGAAACCTGAACTGGTTTCTTGAGCCATACCTCCTTCCACATACAGATGGTATAAATAATTGCATCATCCTGGAACAAAAGATAATGTCTCTTTTAACTCCTTTTAACATATAGATTCTTCTGAATAGATGCATCATTGTACATACACAGGTGTCATACTGAACGATAGAATTTCAGGTGTGTATTTTTCTATTAATACCTCTACTGTAATAGAACCAATCAGCACATGAAAAAGCATGAGGGTTATAATTTAGAAACTCAATAAAATGTAAAAGCATCAGCCCCCTCTACATACACTCCAGATTTTATCTGGCAAACTCTTTGTTTAGAACTGTAAGTGCTAAGTGTTAACATAGTGCTTATATTTAAGCTTTTTTTAAATCAATCTTTTTAAGATGTTGGAGAGCCTTATTGCATACTTAGACTGAAGAATGTTTCAAAATATCATGGTTAATACTGTGATCTCATGATGTGTTTTCTATTCTAATACCAGCTATGTTTATCGAAAAGATAGAAAAGAATAAATCTAGTAATTAATATTGGCAGGGGGAAAGGATCAATTTGAAGCAAGTGTGGGAACACCAAGTATAAATGGAGTTTGGGGTAAAATATAATAAAAACATGCTTTTTTACTTTTCCTTACCTTGATTCTCCAAGCTGAAAGATAGGAATAGAAGTGTTAGGTGCAGGGTGATTATGAAGCAAAATATTCAGAGTCAGACATGGGTTGGTGTTTTGCTCTGGACCTAACGATGTTTAAGATTTTTAGGCTAAAAGACTTCCCCTACCTGACCTTTCACATTCTCATCTGTAGAGTGAGGGTAATAATGTACACCAATGTTGGTTGAAAGAGTTACATGAGATAACATATGGAAAGTACTCAGCAGCCTGTGTGGCAGAGTAAGTGTCCAGTAAACTGTTGCTGGTTTCATTATTATCTTGACCCTCCAACAACATGGGTTTGGACTGTGCAAGTCCACTTGTGGGTAGATTTTTTTACAGCCCAACACCGATCAAAACTACCGTGTTTGTGGGATGTGAAAACCATGTCCAGAGGGCTGGCTTTTCGTATACGTGGGTTCAGCAGGGCTAATTGCAGGACTTGAGTATTTTTAGGCTCTGGTATATGCAGGGGGCCTGGAACCAATCCCGAAGGATACTGAGGGATGACTGTATTTTTGATTGAGGAAAAATATCGTCAAGTAGAATCCTGCTCTGTGTGCTTTACAGAGAAGGACGCTGTTCACATCATTGTTTGGTCCTGTCATAGTGACAACTGTACACCATAGTAACTTTCATCACTTGGGAGATGGTGATGCATTTTGTATCCTAGTATAGTGTTTTACTTTTAAAAAGTATTTTTTTTTTTCGAGATAGGGTCTTTCTCTGTTGCTCAGGCTGGAGTGCAGTGGCACAATCATAGCTTATTGCAACCTTGAACTCCTGGCTCAATTTTTTAAACATTTTGTAGAGATGCCATCTTGCTTTGTTGCCTAGGCTGTTCTCGAGTTCCTAGGCTCAAGCTATCCTCCCACCTTGGCCTCCCGAAGTGCTAGGATTACAGGCATGAGCCACTGCACTTACCCTATATAACATTGTTATTAAAAACCAAAAGTAATATTTATATTCATTATTTTTTAAATTTTCATGCAAAGTACTTAGAAAAGCTAGTTGAGTTTTTTTTTTTTTTTTTTTTGTGTTTGGAGTTTCTGATACTATGTGTATTGAGGCTAAATGCAGATTTTATGTATGATTCTATTGGTAGGGTTAAGGCAGAGGTACACTTAAAGACATTCATGGCCGGGCACGGTGGCTCACTCCTGTAATCCCAGCACTCTGGGAGGCCGAAGTGGGTGGATCACGTGAGGTCAGGAGTTCGAGACTAGCCCGGCCAACATGGTGAAACCCTGTCTCTACTAAAAATACAAAAAATTAGCCAGGTATGGTGGTGGGCACCTGTAACCTCAGTTATTCGGGAGGCTGAGGCAGGAGAATTGCTTGAACCTGGGAGGCGGAGGTTGCAGTGAGCCAAGATTGCACCATTGCACTCCATCCCGGGTGACAGTGTGAGACTCTGTCTAAAAAAAAAAAAAAAAAAAGGCATTCATAATTACTCTAATCCTAAAAGCTTAAAAGTACAGGTTCACAAAGGTAATCATATATACTAAAGAGCAGTAATAATGATCAGACTAGTAAGTATGGAGTGTATATGCTACCAAAGGTATGTTTCTTGGGAGTATTGTCTACATGTTCACTGTGTCTTTTGACCTTGAAATCTAAGGATCTCATTCTTTCATTCTTCTCTCCTGTTGTTCCTCCCTTCTTTTCTTCCCTCCCCTTTTATTCCCTCCCTCTTTTCTTTACTTCTCTTTCTCTCTTCCTCCTTCCTTCCTTGTTTTCTCCCTCCTTTTCTTTCTTCCTTCTTTCCTTCCTCCCTTCCAGCTCTTATATAATATCCCAGCTACATAACATTTCATTTTTATTTGTGAATCAGAGGGTTCAGGGAATGAAAAATGAGGGAGACCCGCAGTCTTTTGATGCCATCCCTTGTTTTATAAATGGAAACTTTAAAGGAGAAAGAAAAATCCGTTTTTCTTTCTCCTGCTATTGAACAGGAGAGGCACATCTGAAGTGACCTGCAGACCCCAGGGAAGCCTTGCTCAGTAACTATTTGTTGATTCATTGATTAAACGGCATGGAGAGAAGGGGCATCAAGCACGGAGATCCCCTTAGTAGTGAAAGCTTTGAAACCCCTAGCTGCAATGTGCAGTAGGATGGCTTCTCTGTGACCTTCCAACAACTAATCTCCTTTAAGAACTGAATCAAAGCAGTTAAGAGATTCTGTCAGATGGATTTTGCCTACAGTTGGGTTTTTGGCAGTTGCATGTAGAAGGCAATACATTCTTCATGAGGATTTTTTTTTTTTTTTTTTTTTTGTCTAGAAAGGAATGAAGACAAGGTGCCAGCAGAGATCTCTAGAGAGAGACTCTAATTTAGCCATGGTACTATTCAGGCAGGGACAGCTGCAAGGTGGATGACTTTCTCACACTTCCCAGCCAACCTTCTCTTTAACCACCCTTGTCTGATGCTCCAGTCAACAAGCACATCAGTGCAGTGGGCTTCTCTCTAAAATCTTCTTTCCCAAGGGCAGAGAACATGCCCTTGGGAGATATCATATGACTGGATATCATATGAATTACAATGGGTATTTGTTATGTTTTTCAAGAGAAATCATAGCATGTAGCAGGTTAGAGCTGAAACTCGTTTTTTTAATAGATAAATAAGTTGCCCACACAACACGTGAGCTGCAAAACCAGGGCTGTGACTTGCGATTTCAGATTCTCAATCTAGTACTTTGTTGAGAGCTTCTGCTTTCTAATAAATAGATAGCAAAAGAGACAGCTTGTGTCATAGGAGAAAAAAAAATCCACACACACACCCAGTTTAGAAAATAGTAAAACTATCTTAAGGGGACTGCTCAAAAGAGTCATTATAGGTCTGGTTCAAATCCTGAAGCTATAATTTCAAAATTCTGCAATCCTTGGGAAAGATGCTTAGCTCTTCTGAGTAGTGGTTTCCTTTGTTGTAAAGCTGGGGTTAAAATAACTATAATGTCTATATTTTAGGCCTATTTTGAGGATTAAATAAGATTATATATTTAAAATGCCTATTCCAGTGATTAACACAAAATAAATACCAGTAATATTATCGTACTCTTCTTTCCCTCTTCAGTCAGTGGTATATGGTAGAATTATGAGAAAAGTCTTACAAGTATGCCTCTGGAATGGTGTAGCTCAGTGGTTTTCAACATTTTCTTCACACATACAGAAAACATATGTGAAGAATCACCACATCCCTGGCATAGAGTGATCAATACATAATAATACGATGGTGGTGATGATAACTGTGGTGGTGATGACAGAGATGCTGATGCTGATGGGTGACAGGCACATACCACAGATGAGCACTGGACCCAGTCATTCCAGAGCTTTAGCTTGGATTGCACTGCTTTCTTTTCTACACTAGAGAGGAAATCAGAATGCTACTGAGCATGAATAATGACATTATAAGTGCAACTGCACCCATTTAAATTAAAAAGAAAGCAATCAGCAGACTCCAGTACTTTATTACTGGTCACAAATTACTGGCAACATACCAGTTGATTTAGAAGATGCCATCTTTCCTGGAGGAAGATGATTTTGGAACATGCTTTACATCATAGCTCCAGAACTAGACCCCAGGGGTTTGAATTCTGGCTCATCTATCTGCGATGACCTAGGAAAGCAACTGAACTACTCTTCATCTCTCTTTCCTCATCTTGAATTGAAATAATAGTGGTATCCACTTCATCAGATTGTTGTGAGGATGAAATGAGTGAACACATGTAGATTACCAAGAAGACATCTGGCATACAGTAAGCATTCAGTGAGTATTAGTCATCAGTGGAGGTTTCTGTCTCCAAGCTATTTGATGGGGCAGCATCCTATGTTGAACTTCTCCCTACAAATTGCCAATATCGAAGTTAGTCATGGTGCCATTAATACATAAAACTGATTTTTAGCTTTAACATAATAATATCTGCTCCTTACTGTTCACTTACCATTTAACCAAGCCTTAAGCTGTTTTATCAATTATATCTTAATTGATATAATTCTCTCATCACTCTCATCATAGATATTGTTACCGCTATCTTATACATGAGAAAACTGAGCCCCCCAAAAGTGATGAAACTTGCCCAAGTTCACACAGACTAATAAGTGATAGAGCCAAGTCTGAAATTCACCCATTTCACATGTTCTTTATCCCCTTCTGATTCAAAGGACAGCCATATTTCATTTACTCATAGCAGGCTTCTCTGTCAGCTATGCTGACAGCTGATTAGATGGTGCCCACACAGATTAGGAAGCCTTCTTGTGCTTCCTACCTATATACATATTGCTTCATTAAGTTAGAGAAAATGTGCAGGGCTTGTGGGAAAGGTGTTTTGGTTTGTTTCTTTGTTTTTTGGTTTTCTGCAATGAAAGAGAGACCCAATACATAACTGCATTTATTCTAGGGGATTCAAAAGTCTCATAGCAGAAACATGGACGGCAATGACAATAAAAAGCAATTTAATTTTGCTATTGAATAATCTCAGAAATATCACAGAACTCAACTTTAATTCTGTTTATGGAAAAGAAGAAATGACAGTGATGGACAAGAACAATGGGAAAATGAGGAGAAGAAGGAGGAGGAGGAAGAAGAGAAAGTGGAGAGAAGGAAAGAAAGAGAAAGGCAGAAGTAGGTGTCTCTCATTTAACAGCTCACCAGTTCTGGAAGTAGACTGTCTGGTATCATCATCTCCATTTCAGACATTATTTTGTCCAAGGTAACACAACTAGAAATAGTGGAATTGAGATTTACATTATGGTATTTTACCTTCGAATCAAGTGAACTCTTCTACTCTACTTTGCTACCTTTTGAGACAGAGATTCATGTAAAAATATAGACACAGAAAGAGGTATGGAGAGAAAGTAGTATAGGTACATTTATGTGAGGACAGACAATGTGAGAAGCATTATTCTGCTTTTTTCAGATTTTAACATTGGTTGGGAGCGGTGGCTTACGCCTGTCATCCCAGCACTTTGGGAGGCCAAAGTGGGGCGGATCACCTGAAGTCAGGGGTTCAAGACCAGCCTGGTCAATGTGGTGAAACCTTGTCTCTACTGAAAATACAAAAATTAGCCAGACCTGGTGGCACATGCCTGTAATCCCAGCTACTCAGGAGGCTGAGGCAGGAGAATCGCTTGAACCTGGGAAACGTAGGTTGCAGTGACCCAAGATCATGCCACTGCACTCTAGCCTGGGCGATAGAGTGAGATTCATCTCAAACAAACAAACAAACAAATAATAATAATAATAATTAACTTTGGAGATTTTCTAAAGTCCTGTTGTACTTTTGCAAATATAGACATAAATTAGAGTAATCTATATTAGAATACTAGGTGTTTAATACTATTTGATGATTTTTATTTTAAAATAACTTTTACTTCTCTTAATTGATTTTTTAAAATATTGTGAGCTAAATAAGTCACATTCTTCCCAATTTTATAGATGATGAAACTGAGTTATGTAGTTTCCCTAAGATCACAGCAACTTACAGCGAAAATGAAAGTCATTCTCTGCATTTTACCCTCATTCCCCGGACCCTTACCCCAGAAAGATTTTTCTCTCTACTTTGGTGATCTCTTCTAATTAGAATCAACTTATAGCAACTTAGGGACATGTAGATGGAGGAGAGTCATATCTTTGTATATAATGAGGGTCTTCCTGGGAAATTCAAATAGGTGACCATTTTTTTTGGCAGGTTTTGCTATTGCCTTTGAGTCTGGGACACCATCATCTAGTCTTTAAAGAATGATGGGAGCGTTGGGATTTACAACATTATTTTTTTCTTAGAATCCAGGCTTGAGCCTGGAGGGAATCCTGTGCCTTCTTGTCCTTAGCTTCCTGGAGTCCACCAGACACTATGGTGTCTTCCCTAGAGAGTTGTCTGCTGCTTCTGTGATGTGGCCGACTGGCACTCTGTCTGTAGAGCAGATGGAATTCCCTTCTGAGAGGTACTTCCTGCTCTGCATGTTTGTTTTGAAGATGTGGGTTTTGGTCAGCATAGGGGACCAGAAAAAGAGGAGAGGCCCTAGATGTTTGTATGAGAAATGAGATGCAATGTAAGTCAGAGTGTAAAGAGGAGGATGAAAAATCCTTGTATTTCCAAGGTTAAAGTCAAGGTTAGGCAACCTTCTTAAGTCAGTTTAATTATTGTATTAGTCAGAGTTCTCTAGAGGGACAGAATTAATAGGAGCTATCTATCTATATGTATATATATATCTATATCGATCTATCTATATATACATACTATATATACACACACACATATATGTATATATATAAAGGGGAGTTTATTAAGTATTAACTCACGTGATCACGAGGTCCCTCGATAGGCTATCTGCAAGCTGAGGAGCAAGGAGAGCCAGTTTGAGTTGCAAAATTGAAGAACTTGGAATCTGATGTTCAAGGGCAGGAAGCATCCACCACGGGAGAATGATGTAGACTGGGAGGCTAGGCCAGTCTAATCTTTTCATGTTTTTCTGCCTGCTTTATATTCTAGCTATGCTGACAGCTGATTAGATGGTGCCCACACAGAGGTGGGTCTGCCTTTCTCAGTCCACTGACTCAAATGTTAATCTCCTTTGGCAACAACCTCATAGACACACCCAGGATCAATACTGTGTATCCTTTGATCCAATCAAGTTGACACTCAGTATTAACCATCACAGGTATAATCCCTGAAGTTAGACCATTAGTCAAAGGCCCTAAGGTACTTCTTGGGAAAATACTGGGAACCGCCCAATTATTCTTTTTAAATGCTGGAGGTCGGGGGAGGAGGGGGAAGGATTAAAGTTAGGGATTGAAGTATTTTAATGCTAGAAGGGAGAAAAATGACTGGAAGGGGGAAAAGGTGATCGCTTTTTACATTTTTCTTTAGAAGGTCATATGACCAGCTCTGAGTAAAACTGCTTGAGAATAACTGTGCTTGTTGATTAGATGATTGTTTTCTTATCGTTTCCACTGAAATAACATGCAAAAAGACTCCCTTCTACTGTTTTTCTCAATGTATTTCTTCTAATAATACATGATGTTTTTTGTAGGGAAAGTTTATGAAGTCACAACTTATCTGTCTTTTACAGCTGAGTTAATTTAGAAAGAGTATGTGGCTTGTTCACAGTGACACAGCTTGTTAAAAAAAATAGCGGAAGACTGGAAGTTGGGTTTTCTGACATCTAGATCCAGGTTGATTTTACCTCTTCGAGATTCCAGTCTTGGAAGAGGGTTGGTGCAGGAGAGGACTGGAGATTAAGTGTGAAAAAAGTTAGGAAGGGGATTAAACACCCCTGGAGATGTTTAAAAAAAAAAAAAAAGAAAAGACTCATAAGGTCATATTGTGTATCGAGTGTGATATCCATGGCTACCAGATGGTGCAAGGATTCTGACTTGGTCCTCAACTGAAGAATTAAAGAAAGGAGACAGGGAAGGGTGCAGCGGCTCCTGAAAGCTCACATAGGATGCAGATCACTTATTTTCCCTTCTGGGTCCTCAGGCTTTCCTATCATTGTGAGATCACGTGGTAGTGTGGAAATCGTAATCTCTGCTTCTCAGAAGATAGGATTGAGGTAGCTCTATGCAAAGAGAAATGACCTTGTACTTGCGAACTTAGGTCCCGTGTTTGTCTGCAGTCCTACCCACTTTACCATGTAATAAGAGAGTAATCCCTGTCAGTAACATCATCTTAGAAAGAGAAGGAACAACCAAATGAGAGCTAGTGTGTGTGGAGATGGTGCAACATTCTTTCATCAAAGCGACTAATACCCTTAGTGGAATTGGCTTGATACTTTGCCAAAATGTGGGTGTCAGTGTTGTGGGTTTTTTTTTTCCCTTTGAAATGAGACTTTATTAGTCATGTGGATATCAGAAGGTGAAAAAATGAATGTGTGTCTTCTCTCACATGAACTCTATTAATATCAGTTAAGTAAGATCCTAATACAGCTCCGTGTATTAGGGTGGATTTCTTGGCCTGGGTTCATTCTAAGACTATGATAAAGAAATTATGTCTTATGATAATGGCTCTGAAATCT
Organism: Mandrillus leucophaeus; assembly: GCF_000951045.1. NCBI lineage: Eukaryota > Metazoa > Chordata > Mammalia > Primates > Cercopithecidae > Mandrillus > Mandrillus leucophaeus. The sequence continues at coordinate 2,622,390 of NW_012103243.1, forward strand.
TCAAGTTGATATGGCATTAGCCAGCATTTGACCATAGAATCTACGCAGTTTATTCAAGCTGTTACTAATGCCCCCAAAATACTGTATGTTACTGGCAGACTAAACAAACTGGTGTCATATAGATGTTAACTCTTTGTCCTCAAACCATCATTAACTGGTAGCAACTCATATTTCAACATTACTTTTAGAGTGTCAAGCTCTTAGTTATCATATGTGCAAGAGCTATGTTCAGTTGAAGGATACATGCTTATAAGCAAAATGGTCTTTGGTTTACCTTAGTGTTGTTTGTACATTCAAGTTGACTCTGTATTTCCCTCCATTAGGTTATTTAATAATCAATTTAATTTTAGGAAAGTTTCACTTTAGTACTCCTAGAAATTAGAGGAAAATATTGCCTACATTCATTTGCTATATTGCACAGACACCGTACACAGTAAAGGTAAAAGATAAAGGATCAATTCTTATGGATCTCATAGTTCCAAGCTTTTAAGGCTGTATTATAGAAACTTTGTAATTATTGTGGGTAATCTTGCAGAAAATTAAATGTTGAGTTTGCATATGTGAACAAGTTTGGACTATTTTGCTCACCATAACTTGTTAGTGCCAAGCATCTCACTGTTCTTGTTAGGCTATGGGTTTCAGTTTACTTCTTATAAAATGCTATTTGTGGTGTAAGTGAAATCCTTGGTGAGAGCATACCATCTCACATTTGAGGCACATTTTAGAGAACTTACGTCTGTAGTTCATTCATCTATTTCAAAATGGCTCAGACTAGTGGTTCTCAGGGGCAGTTTTGTCTCCCAAAGGACATTTTGGCAATGACTGGAGAGATTTGGGATTATTAAGACTGGAAGAGGGTGCCACTGGCATCTAGTGAATAGAGCCCAGGGATGCTGCTAAACATCACGCAGTCCATAGGGCATCCCCCTACACAACAAGGAATTATCCAGCCCCAAATGTCAACAGTGCCTAGGCTGAGAAGCCCTGCTCTAGACACTTAAAAGCTTAAAAGGTAAGACAGAAAGTAGGTAGCTTAAATATTTTCATCTTTTTTAAATGGCTGCTTTCATGATTAGAATTCTCCCCATGGGCGACCAGGCTCAGTGGCTCATACCGGTAATCCCAGCACTCCGGGGGGCCGAGGTGGGTGGATCATGAGGTCAGGAGATCGAGACCATCCTGGCTAACACGGTGAAATCCCATGTCTACTAAAGATACAAAAAATTAGTGGGCGCCTGTAGTCCCAGCTACTCGGGAGGCTGAGGCAGGAGAATGGCGTTAATCTGGGAGGTGGAGCTTGCAGTGAGCTGAAATTGCACCACTGTACTCCAGCCTGGGTGACAGAGCAAGACTCTGTCTCAAAAAAAAAAAAAAAAAATACTCCCCATGGGTATAGAATACAGATGAAAACTATAAACAAGCCACATATTTGCTTTAAAAATATTTGGCATGTAATATGTGTGTTGTGGCTAATTGAGCCACATTTAACAACACCAGCACAACAATATCAATAGTTACAACTTATAGAGAGCTTACTAAATGTTCCAGACACTGTTCAGAGTGACTGTCCACATGATAATTCAGCTATTCCTCAAAGCAACGCCACTGGGGAGAGACAATAACTGTGCCCTTCAATCTTGGAGTATGTAGGAATATGGTGAGCTCCTGATAGAAAATGTAAGGAACAGGACAATGACAGCATAATACTTGCAAGTGGGAAGGCTTTATTTTTCCAAATGCCCCTGGTCGCTCAAGCTTTTATTCTATGGTGTTATTATTGCAAAAGTGCTTCTCTGGGAAACGAGGACTGCCATCATAAAGCAGGTTTATATTTGCTTCTAGAGGGACAAAAGAAAATGATTGTGTAACTCTCTCTTTGCCAGTTCTGCAGCTGATCCCATGCATGCCTGTCTTTTCCTCCCCAAAGCCATATGTGACTGAACTGGTCTTCAGGTTCTGTGTAAATGACAGTATCCAGTGTGGCTCAGTCTTGTAAATATGAAGTGGTCACTCCCACCTGTGGCTGTCACCTTTTAGTTGACTGTTCTCTAAGCCTCCTTCCCAGCATTTTCGGAAGGGAGATGAGGCTGTCCTTTAAGATTTCATCATCAGGGTGGGTCAGATCCACTGAAACCTCATGTTTGAAAGAGAAATAGGTTAAATTTCTCTAAGCAAGCCTCATGGGAGATTCTCCAAGAACGCCTTTAACAACAGAATTTCCCCTAGAAATGCCACATCGAAAGTCATATTCCCAGTGGAGATTCCTATGGGAATTGGGAAGTTAACTAGATTTGCTGTTTTCACATCTGCTGAGGGTTTTGAGTCTAGGGAATTAAGTTTGTCATAGCTAGGCATTTTACCTTTGCCAAACTAGTCTATTGTATTAAACCTAAGTTGCCATCAAAAACCGGAAAGGAAAACATCACAAATCACTAGAAATATATCAGCATTCTGAGCAGCAGAATTTATGGGGCATTAATGGATATCCTAGGCTATTTATCTTTCTAGTAGCAGTTGAAACACCTCTGCCTTTTTCTTAATAAAACAGGGCTTCCCGTCAAGGAGCTATAGAGTCCCCAAGCCTGGTACTTGAGTCAGGAAAATGTGGCATTCTCACATTTGTTTTGGGGCGTTAGAGGAGGGACTGTAATTTCTTTTTCTTCTTCTTTTTGTTCCTATTTCTTCCCCATTAAAACCCCAGAGTAAAACACAGTCAGGATATATTCAAGTTTAGGGAGTTTATGCAGGGTCTAGCATAACCAGGGTAGGGTAGAGAGTGGAATAGAAAGAGACCCATTTCACATGTTCTTTATCCCCTTCTGATTCAAAGGACAGCCGTATTTCATTTACTTATAGCAGGCTTCTCTGTGCCTAAAGGCTGATCTCTACGTGAAATTTATTAGTGCAAGTTGTAATACAATTGGTAAAGAATGCCTGTATTTTGGACAACTTCTGATATTTTGTACCTGTTAGCTGCAGCCTTTTCTCAATCTCCTGGCCTCATTCACTCTTGTCTTCTGTGGAGGGAAGGCCTGAAAAGCAGGTGAATTAAACACACATCGGGAAGGATTGCAGCTTCTTTGAGACTTCTCTCCATGTTGCTCTGTGGGTCCATTTGGTAGGGGCACATCTGGGTTCTGCACGGGGGTTTGCCACTTACTAGCATGCGACTTTGGATCAAGTTACTTAACATCGCTCAGTCTCAGTTTCTGTGGTTATAAAATGAATCAAATTATATATATGTGTGTGTGTATTTTTCATCATTTACTCTTCACAATATATATATACTTATACATACACCCATATACATATCATTTAATCTTTACAACATACACATATACATACATATATGTATATATACACAAAACACATCTGTATGTAATGTACATGCAACATATATACACACACAATATATACACATATACATACATCTACACAATGTATATATACATACAACATATATATGTATGTTGTGAAGATTAAATAATGAAAAATACACACATATACTAAACCCTTGTGCTTTGTGTATTTTACATATATATATTTATATATAGGGTGTGTCTATATCTATTGTGTATATACATACACATATTTGTTGTGTGTGTTTATATGGTGAAGATTAAATGACACAAAATATACAAAGCACCACAGGGTGTAGTAGTTTCTGGATAATAGGTGCATACTACTGGATTCCTGAGAAACTAGCTTCAGTCCTTACCTTTCTAAGAAGTGTAGTCTGAGAACCACAGATTTTGAATCACCATTGTACTCATTAAAATGCAGATTTTATGTCTCTACCCCAATGCTTTGAGTAAGACTCTCTAGAGGGTGGGATCCAGTATCTGGTGTACTTAGAAACACCTCTTATGATTCTGATGCACTCCAGAGTTTGATGATGTCTTGGTCAGCTGGTCCCTCTTCCCACCCTGTGATGCCCTTTCTTTTCTGTGTCAGGATAGCTTAATCTAGAGAGTTTTAGCTTCTCTAGTTGGAGGTTCTTCCTACCCAAGTGGAGTCTGTCTTTGAGCCTGTTAACTCGCTATCCCAGTTTATAAGCAGCCCTTTTTATGGTAGGCCCCACGTGGCTGGGTAACTAAACTGATGTGATAATGAGGACGGACTAAAGGTCATAAGATTGTTAACATGTGTGAGGAGATTGTAGGCTTAGCCTATCAGGTGAGGGAAAGGTTAGCGTACCAACTGTCTCCACACTTCAAAGAATGTAGCTAGTTTGCTGCACTAACTTAATTATCTGTGCTATTGATATCTTTGAGGAACATATCTATACCCTGGATACAGTTACTTCACAGTAGGAGATAGCAGGAGGTGGCTTGTTCAGTTGCCAACTTCCTAAAATGCTTTTTAGAGTCAGCTGGGTTGCTTAGTCCTCTCTTGCTCTTGGATTAAATATAAAAATAACTATGTAAAGCATATCAGCCCTCTTTTCCCTGTCTGCTGAAACTGCAATCTCCTATGCTTTTTCTAGAACCCATTAAATAGGGAGGAGGAGGAGGAGGGGAAGGGTAACAATATATAAAACCCCAAAGTCCCAGATCAGATATTCTCCTAGAATGGATTCTGCTGTTCGATCTCAACAGAGGAAGAAAACAGTTGGTCACATAGGTACACACTAGAGTTCCTTCTTGATTATTTAAGAGCTGATGAAGTAGCAGGTACCTTATCCTTGTTTTCATGATTCTTCCTGTTCTCTGTAGCCGTATTAGTTTTATTGTCATCTTCACCGGAATCTGGAAGGGAAAGAAATACAACCCAAACCAGGTGATGTTTTCATTTCCAAGCCATAAAAGTGTTTGATGTTAAGAAACATCTGAAACCGTAGACTGAAGAGAGGTATTCGTCTGTACCTGGTTTTCACTGATCTAAACCGGCCCTGTCTTGTTACCACAAAACCAGTAGCGCTGGTTACAGAGGCTTTCCAAAGAGAAGACCTCAAGCTCTGACACTCCTCTTTGGTTTTAGTTCTTGAGAACAGATTTTTCTCTGCCAGATGTTACTTTAATTTCTTACCTCCTCACAAGGAGTATTTTTATGTGAGTGTGCCTGAGTTGTGGACATTATTTTGGAGCAGCTGATTCTGTTGACTTTTCTAGAAGTGCTGTGATCTCAAATGTAAAGAAACAGGATTACCCAAACCCCTCACTGCAGTGAAATTGAATACAGTGCCTTGTTCTTTGACACCAAAATGTGCCCTGCTGTTGTAAAGGCAGGGTGTTTAATAGGCAGAGGCCAGTAGAGAAATTTCCAGCTTTTCATCCTTCTCACTCTTACAAAGTCTCTCACACGGTATGTCATTGCTTTTAAAACATGGTCATTTTAATGATAAAAATGCTGTGGAGAGAGTGCCAGAGTGTCACGCGAAACCAGCTGCGGCATCCTGCGTGACATTCCAAATATTAATACAAATAGAATTAATTCACACACCGGGGGTGTCTCGGGAATCCATTTTAAGTTGGCACTTAGCTTGGGCTTGAGATTTCCCTGTGACTGCCCATGTTGAAAAATGTTTGCTAAACAAGGCAGTGCTGGACTGCCCTCGATCTATAAATTCACTCAAACTAATTCATTAACGAACACTTGATTTTAACTAGAAGCAAACATAGGTTAAAATGTACATGGCTGTTTCATGTCGTTGGTGAGCAGTGAGGTTTTTGCAGAGGTTGTAAGTGGCACAATACTCTGAATTTATCTTATTTGTTTTATTTTGAGGAAAGCACATAGATGGTACATTTATCATTAGTGGATTGTATAACGGCATAATTTCTTACTTCATTAAGGATTTACTCTGGGTTTTTACATATATCTGATTTGTAGATACAATGAAGAGGAGGTATCTTGGCATTAAATTTAGATTGTGGCAACGCTTAGGCTGGACAAAAGTAAGACATTCTGTGTCTGTCTAGTTCTCCCCTGGCCTTGTCTTTCTATTTCTGCACAGTGAATTTAATAAAGAAACTATCTTGGAGTAATAATTCCTACAAGCCCTGGACATTCCTTTGGGGGAAGAGGACTGACCTTTTCCTGTTTTTAATAAAACCTCTGTGAATTTGGGCTTACCTCTTCTATAGTCCGGTGCAACTGTCTTTTTATTCCATATTTAAGTGTGGGGAGAACCCATTTATATCCTTTGAATTGGAAGCGTGAAAGCAGTCCTAGGCAAGATGGCTCCTGTGAGGTTTGCATTACTCATGCCTGTTAAATTTAGTACTTATTTACATGCATTTAGCTATTTTGATATATATTCTCTCTCTCTTTGGGGGCTTAAATTTTGTTATCTATTTGCGATTTCATACTCCACCTCTTCCTAAAGGAACTGGGAAGGTAATGCTTTTGTAATAGGGGGTTGAATTATGCTCTGGTGATAGGCAGGTTGTTTTATCCTAACTGTGACACGGGCAATTTTAAAAGCTCATTTTTGTCTTTGTCTTGAGCAAGGAACATTTTACACATTGTTAACTCCTGAAAATCCCCCTGGATAGATAATTTGGAATGGAAGAACTTAAGACCTGTTTTTGGGGGAAAAAAGAACAAATCCACAGGATCCCTTATGATTATTTTTTGTGGTCACTAAAAATATTTAACATACTAAATAAAAAAGACTACCCACGAAAGTTTGATATATTTCAATGGATATAAGGTAGTTATTTCTAAGGAATATCTTTTCCACAGTCTCAAGAAGGTTCCTGTACATTTGTTTTGAGCATTCGGGCACCAGAAATTCTCAGAGGCATTTATTCCCTTCTCTCTCTCTCTCTCTCTCTCTCTCTCTCTCTCTCTCTAGTGTTCAATATCGTTTTGATTTGATTACTCAAAGTTGACTTTTTTTCTTCTGGGTCCTAGCCTATTCTCAGAGAAATTGAGGAATTTAGATGCTTGAAAAGTAAAAAAAATCTTAAGATAAACTTAATTTTATATGCATGGCAGAGCGAGTGGATTTCTATTAAATCACAATAAACAGGGTTAAGGTGGCTGAATCCACGAACGTGGCACCAACCCATCACTCTTCACCTGCCTGGCACTACTTTTATAGCCAGGGTTTATTTTGCAGCATATTTCTTTAGCTCTCTTATCTTAATTATCCAAATAAGAGAATCAAGTAAATGGTGGAGACATTAAGAAGTTCAGACAAAAGGGGGAATTGCTGGACTCAAGAAATCTTTTAAGAGGATCTACATCATCTTCCAGATTAAATATAACTTTGCAAAGATATTTGTGAACCTTCACAATGTGACTTTAATCATGATTTGCTAACATTATTTTCCACTTCAACCATGTGCTTTACACTGTCTTCTCAGTGGGATATTGGATGGCAGTGAGAAACTCATAGTCTTTTAAAAATTATTGTGTGTGTTTATATGGTGAAGATTAAATGACATAAAATATACAAAGCACCACAGGGTGTAGTAGTTTCTGGATGATAGGTGCATACTACTGGAGTTCTGAGAACCTTGCTTCAGTCCTTACCTTTCTGAGAAGTGTAGTCTGAGAACCACAAATCTGGAATCACCATTGTACTCATTAAAATGCAGATTTTATGTCTCTACCCCAATTTAAATTGTAATTAAAACACAAATAGAGAAATCCACATGAATACAATGCATGGCCTAGCATACTATATGTTTATATGTTGTATTGATGTTGAATAAGTATATACATATATGTGCATATACCAGTCAGGACAAGAGACAGAATTTTGCCACCCCCAAAACCTCTTCATGTGCTTTACTCAATTATAGTCCTTTGTATTCTTCATAAGTAATCATGATACTCTTGTAATAATATTTTCTTTGTATTTTTAAAAAATACATTTGTCATCCAGTGTGCATCCTCAAACACTCTAGTCTAGTCTTGCCTATTTAAAAAATGACCAGCCCTTTAACTCTCTTTTAATCATTAAGTTTCTCCTTAATTCCTTTTATTTCCTTACAGTTTATCTATTGAGGGACCAGAGCCATTTGAGCTGTATAGTTCTTCTGAACCTGAGTTGTGTATATTATGTACTCACAGTGCAGTTTAATATGTCCCTCTGCCCCCTGCATTTCCTACAAATTGGTACCTGGGACTGGATCACACTCAAGTTTGATCCCTTTGGCAAGGCTATAGGTGGTGGTTGGAAAGACTGCAATCATTAGTGAAGCTCAAACAGTTCCACGTTAGCCAGCAGGGACAACAGCAAGTTGGTTCTTTTTGTCATAGCCTTAAAAGCCTTTGATAGCTCCCCCGCTGTGGGGCAAATAAGACTCTTCAGGCATATCTATACATTTCCTCTCCTAGACCTGAAATCAACCATTTCTCCAAGAAGCTCTGCTTTCTTTAGGTAAGAAATGTTATTTGAAGACTACAGTCTAGGTGCTAGGGACGCTCGTTGGTACTGGATTAGTCATTGTTTCTTAACATTTATAGAGGATAGTTATTATATAATATACTATAGTTATTATATAGTAGTAATGTAATAACTAGTATAGTTCACCTGAGCCTGAGTTCAGGCTCACAGTGCACTTCAATATGTTCCTCTGCCCCCTGCATTTCTTGTAAATTGGCACCTGGGACTGGATCACAGTCAGGTTTGATCCTTGTGGATATATATTATATTATTATATAGTATACTATAGTTATTCTATAATATGCTGCAATTTATTTTGTTTATTTATGTAGTTTTTATTATTTTATAGCTTATAATTTTATTATTTTATAGTTTTATACTTTACTTATAGTTTTTATTAGTTTATATTATCTTATATTTTATATAGTTTATTCTATATTTACATTATAATATCTATAGTTTATTATATTATGTTTTATGAACTTATGAGTTCTTATTAGTAGTCCAATTCAAATTTACTTTGACAGAGTTTTATTTAGCCTCTTCTGCATTACAGTTAGATCTCCTTCCTTCCCAAAATATGTGGACCCTCAAGGACACAGGGAATAATAGAATAATAATATTCCAATAGTAATCATTGTTTTATCACGTATTAAATGCCCAGTAATCTCGGGCATTTAACTAGGACAATACTAACACCAGTACTAATGTGGTTATTGAAAACGTTACAACATTTTTTGCATATGGTTGTCCCACCTTCCTTCATTTTTAAATAGTTGTGCTCTATTTACATTGTCAGAGCATAGAGACATCAGACACTCTGCTCTCTGTTAGTCTCCTTTAAACGTAAATCCACAGGAAACCATATACTTAATATTCACCACCAGTCCTTATGCTTATGTTCTCTCTAACTATTTTGATCATCAGAAGCTCATTCTCTAATATGCTACTTAGAAAGGACTTATGGAAACAATATTGCCTAAGTTCTTATCTGTATTCATAATAACTTGTTTGAGTCCTTCATATTTACAAGTCAGTTTTGCTGGATATAAAACTCCTTTCTTTTTTCTAGTATATTAAGCAGGCTACTCTATTTTCTTCTAGCCTAAAACGTTTGCTTTAGAAAGCCTGACAATAGTTTAATTTTCTTTATACTATAAGCCATGTATCCTTTTTGCTCAGAAACTCAGAGAGTTTACTACTATTGGTCTGTTTTGGGTCAATATTTTCAGATATATGGCACAGCTTTTCAATATCATTTCAATTTTTTTTTCTACTTCAGGACATTTTATTGAATTAAAGTTACTAGTATTTGTTCTCTTCCCTTGCTTTGCTTGTTCACAGTCTCTGCTTATCCGTATGTTCAATTTTCTTTGCCTATGTTCACTATTTCCTTTTTCTCTTAATTCAGGGGTGTCCAATTTTTTTCTTCCCTGGGCCACATTGGAAGAAGAATTGTCTTGGGCCACACATAAAATACACTAACATTAATGATAGTTGATGAGCTAAAAAAAAAAAAAAAAAAGAACTTGGCCAAAAAAAACCCTCATAATGTTTTAAGAAAGTTTACGAATTTGTGTTGGGTTGCACTCAAAGTCACCCCGGGCTGCATGCAGCCCGCAGGCCACAGGTTGGACAAGCTTGTCTTAAATTATTTTTATCTTTATATTGCTTTTTGAGTTTTTAGTTTTCCTCCTTTTCACCTTTTAAATTTATTAATAGATTATCTGTTGTGTTTATTTTTTTCTGGTTTACTTGACATTTCTGAAGTGACTTTTTCTTTTATTTATAATTTTTTTTTCACTCCTGTCTCCCTATTTATGAGCTTTTCTAATCAGATGGTAGTGTTCTTTTGTAGTTTGTATCATTTCTTAATGTCTTTAAGTTTCTTTTGAAATTATAGGTAACAGCTTTCAGCATGCTTTTATAAGATGTGATTCTGCTCCTTATTCTATTTTGTAATTATAATAACTTTCTATAGGATTTGACCTTGACCTTGATACTATTCCATTGTTCATTTTTATGTGAATTTAACTTTTCTGACAGTTTAAAATGAGGTACGATTCAGGAAATCTCACTAACTTTACAGAACTTCCTTTTCATGTGTGTGAGTATTTTAAAAATATAGAAGATATGGTAGACGTTTCCTGAGATTCCCTGGCTGTTTTCTCCTCAACCACTTTGGTCAAGACCTTCTCTTTCTTTAGACTCTTGTTCCATATGGCTCAAATGTGAAGCCACTCTCAGTAGTTTCTCATTAGTGGGGGCTTACACTGGAAGGGGGCCAGGTGGCTGCACAGTTCATAAAGAGCAAATTGTTCCATCTCCCTCAGTCCTCCTTCCCATGTGCCCCTTATACACGGATGGTAAAGGGGATAAAACCCCTCCCAGTGAGAGCTGTTGTTTCACAGTGGCCCACTGAACTTTCCAGTGAGTACAATTAGCTATTCTGGGTTCTCTTGTTCTCAGGTCCATAGATACCCATTGTTTCCTTCTTCTTCCCACCCAGATGATGATTCCATGCAAAATTTCTGACTGCTTGTGGTTTGCCCCATTAACTGGTATTTTGGGGTTCAAGAGGAAACTTTACCTCTTAGTTTTGTTTTAAATATTGACAGGAATTTGGGGTTTTGTTATCTAGTTGCTCTATTTGTGTAGTAGTCAAAGGATTGAAGAACTATGCTGTCATCATGGCCAGCATCTTTCCAGAATCCCCCCTACTCTCATAGTATTGTAAATTGTGTCCTTTATGTTTAGTGGTGTACATCTGAGAAACAGCAGCTCAGGAGAAAGGAATGTAGCCTGGGCCCACACAAAGGCTTTCTTCTGGACCCCTCAACCAATCTCAATGGCACCATGTTCTAGACAACTGAGCCAGTCAGCCCAGAAGTAGAAAAAGTCTTGTATAGTTTTGCTTTTGTTTTAGTATAAATTCTTTCCTTTAATAAACATGAGTTCCTATTTATACCCAGACTTCTTCCAGAAATAAATATATGGTGACCTATAAAAATAACCACAATGACAATAAATAAAATGTAATTAATAATATCTGGTTGAGTGCATTGGTCAAAGTAGACTAGCTGCTGAAACAAACACCCTAATCCTTTTGGTGTCTTAAAGTATTTCTTATTTACGCCACAGTCTAACATGGATTGCAGGGTTTGGTGAGTAGGCTGTTCTGCTCCACGTAGTTATTCAGGGACCCAAGGCCACTCCCAAGGGCCTCAGAGTTGGAATCACTGGGAGAAAGAGAACACGGAGGATCTCAAGCATGGATTTTAGGGACCAGAGATGTTAAATATAATTTTCACCCATGTTCCATTGGCCAGAGTTCCATCATGTAGACCTACCTGACAGCAAGGGAAGCTGGGAAGGGCAGTGTAGCTGTGTACCTAAGGAGAAAAGGAGATAGGGTTTGGTGAGCCTAGGATCTGCTATGGCAAGGAAATGGGACAAGGAGAGAATAAAGGAATATTTTACTAGAATAGAGAGGGCATTGCAGCCAGAAAAGAATTGTATAGACATCTGGATGTGGGGAAGAGGACACTGGATTTGGAAAACTGAAAGAATTTTAGGATAGTTGGAGCCTCAGATGATCTCAAAGGAGACTCCGGTGGCCTCATGTAGTGTAAATGTACCTGAGAGCAATAACTTAGGCATACCCTTAGAATGACCCTGTGTGGCAGACACATCTGAAGAGGGAATCCAGAAGTGGCCAACTTGGAGATTCGTTCTTTGTCTGTGAGGAACATCTGAGCCCCAGCCTATATCCCGTGGCTGTACAGGGGATTGAAGCCCTGGTTTTGGAGTACATGAGGATTGCCAGGTGGAGGTCGTTAAGGGGAGGGTGTTAAGAGGAAATGTTATATAAAGTGCATGCTGTTTGCAAGTGGTTGCAGTTTTTTTCCTGCGCAACCTGCCACTAGACTGTAGGAAAGTGGATATCTTGTCCAGCTCACTGCCACCAGACTGTTTCTGTATATAAGGTGTTTCTCCTGTACTGCCTGCCACCACTGGACTCTTTTCCCTCTAGAATTCCCTAATGAAACCCCACATCTTGTTTATTGGCTCTGAGTCTCTTCTTCTACCCCTTGAACCTCATGTTTTCCTTGAGATTAATAGGGGTTCAGCACCACACCTCATAAGAAAGGCCTTGCCTTTCGTCTAAGGATTCTAAACCTTATCATGCATGAAAAAGACGGCCATTGGTGGTTTGTAAGCAAGACACTGACATAATTAGATTTGTGTTTTTGAAAGTTTGTTCCAGCCCCTATTACCAGCAATGTCCCTGAAATTGCAGAAGAAACCTATTCTGAACCTTTCTTGATCGCACACCTAGTCATCTAAACCCAGGAAAAACTGAATTCACCTCTCCCTGTGCCCATCTAAATCATGCTTACTTGGTAGGCTCCCATTAATGTGCTACAATCACAACCAGAGTCTGCAGTGAGTTCTATAAATTCAGACTGGAAATGTAATTTCAGATCTCACAGGGCCTGTGTTGTTTTAGTGATATTATAATCAATGACTGTAGCTCCCTTTGAAGCTCATAAAGTGACCTCTTTTGACATTGATTTCTCATCTGTTTTTTTCTTTGACCTTTCTTCACCTCCTATGTCTCTTTATTTGCTAAGGAATAGTATTTTATTGCCAGGCACCTGTATAATAACCACAGTAGCCATACATTTAGCTTTGTTCAGGTCATTACAACCTAAATAGACACAATTGTGGCAAGATCTAGTCCCAGGAACTGGTGTTGCAACCTTCTCAGAGGAAGACTGTTTTTTTCCAATAGAAGATACTGAAATATGCTGTTAAGTAGTCTTTGCTTAGACTAGCATCTAGGAAGATTGTCACACATATTTTGTCCTTTCTTTTGAGTCGGCCCTCAAATTGAGAAAATCTCAGAAAATGATCACAAGTACTACACCAAACCTCTCGTGGACATTTCCAAGACGTTTCTGGGTCCTGGTATTCATAAAAGCCCATATGAGGTTAAATGGGAAGGCAAATGAAATGTGCCTCTTCCTTAGAGAAGTGTGTGGTTTCTTGAGCATTTATGCTCCCCCCAATATGACCTTTAGAAAAGATTATGATCAATAGACTATTGGATCGTCTGTAGTCTGGCTGTCAAGTACAGGAGGGCGAAGTTGAGATATTTTGATGAAAAACAACTGAAATGGCTAAGTGCAAACTTAGTAGAAAAATACTCATGTTTTGTCAGTAGTTTCCAGAAACTTCCTAAGCACCTGATGTACAATGGGCTTTTTCATTGTGGGCATCTGCTGTCTTTGCCTAGCTCAACATTCCAGTGAGGTTTTTTTTTTTTTCAGAGTTCAAAACCAAACATGTCAGCAGTAAGCAGCCACCCAGCTTTGTAAAGAACGCCACGGCTGACAACTTCACAGCTGCTGAGGAATTGGCTGAACCTTTCTTGTAAAGTAGTAACATACACAAGAGCCTTTGTGCCATTGGGACCCACCATGGAGTTTCCAAATGCCCTTACTCCTGGAAAAATGTACCAACCTCTTCTTCCCATGTTGCCCTCATGTCTGGTGATAATAACCATGACGATAGCCGGTCCTTTCGTGGCTGGCAAAAGAACACAAAGGGACTCTTCTTCTGCACTATCAGGGTAAAAAGCAAAACAACTACCACATTTTAGGAACAAGGCCAATAATTTATTTGTCATGCCATGCAAATTATTTGGAACACAATAATTCATTTTGGAAACATAATTTTTTGTATTAATATTTATTCTTGAATAATCTATGGACATCTAATGACTAAAACACAAATGACATAATTTTTCTACAGCATTTTGAGATTTTGTTTTTGCAACTCCATTACAGCATGCATTTCTTTTCTTTCTTTCTTTCTTTTTTTTTGGCTTTGGGACAGAGTCTTACGCTGTTGCCCAGGCTGGAGTGCAGTGGCACAATCTCAGCTCACTGCAACCTCTATCTCCCAGGTTCAGGCGATTCTCCTGCCTCAGCCCCCTGAGTAGCTGGGATTACAGGTACCTACTACTATGCCTGACTAATTTTTGTATTTCTATAAAGACAGAGTTTCACCATCTTGGCCAGCCTGGTCTCGAACTCCTGACCTCAAGTGATCTGCCTGCCTCAGCCTCACAAAATTCTGGGATTACAGGCATGAGTCACCCTGCCCAGCCTTTTCTTTTCTTTTTCTTTTTTTTTATTATTATACTTTAAGTTCTAGGGTACATGTGCACAA
>NW_012103243.1:2638162-2638994 GCF_000951045.1 Mandrillus leucophaeus
CCTCTTAGGTTCAAGCCAAGAATTATCAAATGACCCAGTCTTACAATCCTCCTGGCTCCGCCCCCGCCCCCATTATCCACTCCTTCTGCTCTTGTAAATACATAAATAAATAAATAAATAAATAATTATCTGGGTGTGGTGGTGTGAACCTGTGGTTTCCAGCTACTCAGGAGGCTGAGGCGGGAGGATTACTTGAGCCTAGGAGTTACAGGCTGCAGTCAGGTACATACTGCACTCCAGCCAGGCCAACAGAGTGAGACCCTGTCTCTAAAAAAAGGAGTAGGGGGTTGGGAGGGCAGAATAGGACTCCAGATGGGATAAGTTGTTTTGCATATGGCCATTCATCTGTTTAAAAGCATGGTCAGGCCATAACCCAGGTATCTTGTCTCTCGGGCCAACTCCTATTCCATATGGCTCATTTCTCTCTCACCTCTTAATACAGAAAATGGAACAGTGATGGTTTCTGAAACGTCAGTAAAGGATGGCCCATGCCAGTGGGGTGCATTGACTCATCATCATTGCCCTTTTAATTGGAGGCTCCAGCAGATGTAAAGTTATTTGGATGTTGCAGTAACAGCAAAAATAATGTTGGCTTACTCTCAGCTTTTGCCTGGAGAAGCCGAAGAAGCCTGTTTCTTATAATTAGAAGGTGCGTGTGAACCTGAACAGCAGGACAGAGTCAGCCATTGTAAGCATTAACTGATTCACCTTTTAGAAGTGACAAGTGAAGAATCAGCCTAAGGTTGCCTGGAGCTTTCTTCAGGATAATACCTAAAGGGAAACCCTCTTAGGTTCAAGCCAAGAATTATCAAATGACCCAGTCTTACAATCC
>NW_012103243.1:2639044-2690249 GCF_000951045.1 Mandrillus leucophaeus
TCTAGGCTCAAGCAATCCTTCCACCTCAACCTCCCAAGTAACTGGGATTACAGGCATGTCATTGTGTCTGGCAAAAGATATGAAATTTTGATATGACCAAGGAAGAATGAATGAAGAAAGTTGAAAGCAAGGTACCTCTGGATCTCCATGTCCATCTTTAGGTGTTCTATTTATTTTCATCAAAGCTCCTGTGATATGTAAAGCACTCTTAGTGATCAAGGGTGACTAGTCCATGGACTCTGGCTGGAAGATGCAAGATTTCTTAACCAGCTGCTCCAGACTGCCTCTGAGAAACCACTTAAGGAATGCCTTGCTGTTGTTAATGATTAACATTAGCCAGATTGCAGTCCTCATTATCCCTCACCCCAATAGGAAGGTAGAAACCATCCTCTTCTAAAAGTGCTTATTTGGTTATTGACTAGCAGTTGTCCCTTTGGAAGTCTAGAAATGTTCAGTCAAGTCAAGGGAAACTTTTGGTTCTTTTGAACAACTCTTGGATATTTTGTCAAAGATATTACTAAATTCGTGGTTCTGAACACCTAGGACTCTTTTAGATCCTTTTAGAAAGATGGGGAGTTAGACAGAGTAACATTCTAACATGAATGTAATATGTGGTTACTACTCAGGCTGTAACAAATAATTCACGTGGAATGATTTACAGATGGAGATTCTTTTGATGTTGATGCGTTTAGTCACTATGAAACCTGCCCCAGCATCTGCTTCAGGCTTGCCCAAAGTGCCTTTGGATATGTGGAGATCATTTTCTGCACCAAATCTTAAAGTTGATCTGTTTTGAATCATCTCAATTCATTCTGTGGCACTTCTACTGAAGTTGCAGTGACACTTTCTTCATAGTTTTAAAATTCAATATAAAAATCCAAGGTGTAATTCCATTTTGCGTTCTTAGTATGTCTTCCTCTACAGCTTTAAATCATTCTGATCGAGTACTTAATCCAAAGAGATTTCTATGCTCTTGACATTCTTATTTTCACAGAACCTTTGTGTATTTTATAAATGGGAAATAGGCCGAGTGTAATGGCTCATGCCTGTAATCTGGGCAACTTAGCAGCCTGAAGTGGGAGGATTGCTTGAGCCCAAGATTTTGAGGTCAGCCTGGGGAACACAGAAAGACTCTGTCTCTAAAATAAATAAATAAATACATAAATAAATAAATAAATAAATAATTATCTGGGTGTGGTGGTGTGAACCTGTGGTTTCCAGCTACTCAGGAGGCTGAGGCGGGAGGATTACTTGAGCCTAGGAGTTACAGGCTGCAGTCAGGTACATACTGCACTCCAGCCAGGCCAACAGAGTGAGACCCTGTCTCTAAAAAAAGGAGTAGGGGGTTGGGAGGGCAGAATAGGACTCCAGATGGGATAAGTTGTTTTGCATATGGCCATTCATCTGTTTAAAAGCATGGTCAGGCCATAACCCAGGTATCTTGTCTCTCGGGCCAACTCCTATTCCATATGGCTCATTTCTCTCTCACCTCTTAATACAGAAAATGGAACAGTGATGGTTTCTGAAACGTCAGTAAAGGATGGCCCATGCCAGTGGGGTGCATTGACTCATCATCATTGCCCTTTTAATTGGAGGCTCCAGCAGATGTAAAGTTATTTGGATGTTGCAGTAACAGCAAAAATAATGTTGGCTTACTCTCAGCTTTTGCCTGGAGAAGCCGAAGAAGCCTGTTTCTTATAATTAGAAGGTGCGTGTGAACCTGAACAGCAGGACAGAGTCAGCCATTGTAAGCATTAACTGATTCACCTTTTAGAAGTGACAAGTGAAGAATCAGCCTAAGGTTGCCTGGAGCTTTCTTCAGGATAATACCTAAACGGAAACCCTCTTAGGTTCAAGCCAAGAATTATCAAATGACCCAGTCTTACAATCCTCCTGGCTCCGCCCCCGCCCCCATTATCCACTCCTTCTGCTCTTGTCTCAGAACCACCTGAGGACATGTAACTGCTGACTTCAGCTTTCTGGCCAGTACTAGGCCTTAGATCCTGGATGTGAAATAAGGAAGAAAAAAGTCTTTCACAAAACCTTTCTTCCTGATTTCATTTTTCCCTTTTTCAGCCTATATGCATGCCTTAAGAAAGATTCTTCTTTCCACCTTGGAGTCTGTTCCGTTCACTGAGTCCTTCCCACACCTGGCTCTTTCTAACCTGAATGACCAAAGCAATGTTCCTTGACCAGAGCAGTCATCTAAAACAGCACTATTTTTATCGTTTGGAGCCCTAGAAGGGTCTTCTAATAGCCCGTATTGACATTCAAGCCCAAGTAACACAGTGAGCTGGGTTATAACTGTCCCCAAACTTACTGAGTATTAGTTTTGTGATTCATTTATTTTGGTGAGAGTCTATCTACTGTGACCATTTGTAAACAAAAACATCAAGGAAAAGGCAATGGCTAAGAGAACAGAGATGTGGTACACATCTCGGTTTGGGTAGTGGATGGCCTGAGCTTTCTACTTCTACCCTGGAAATTTTGCTCTGTCAATCATAACATCATTCTGAGAGTATTGGCTATTGGAGATTGCCATTTTGTCAGTTGATCCCCAGTCACCTGCCTCCCTGTGTAGTTTCTTATGAACAGGAAGAGAGGCTTGGCTTCTCCGCCAGCAGCCTCCAGGCAAGGCTTCTCTCACGTACAGAATGTCTGGCTCCTCTTGTTCAAACTTGAGTTGTCCCCAAATGACCTAAGACCTCTGATGATAAAGCTGCACAGGTTATGTGGTCTATCCTGTCTAATAGAAAATAATGTAGTTTTTCTGGAGAAGGGCTATATTTTATCAAGATCTTCCTCATGTGTAACCTAATTTTTGTTGGACTGCGTCTCGTTTTACTACTTCAGCAACTTCTCTGGGCCAAAGAATCCATTTATTTAGCTATGTTGCCAGAAGTTCTTTTTCACCCCCCTGGCTCAAATATCTTGGCACATCACTGTAGATGACCCTTGAGGTCCAGGTTAGAGGATCACATAGGTAAGATTGCCTTCTAATAAGGTTCTTTGACATCTCAGTTATTAAAATCCCTTGAATGGGATTCAAACACATCTGACTTACAGTGACGTTTGCCCCATGTGGATAATGTCATAAATTTTCTGTTGTGAAGTATTCTCATATTTCTGCTCTTGTTCATAGATGTACTTATTTTACATATGCAGAATGATGCCATCTGTATCTCAGAGCTAAGCCCTTTCCATCCAGTCTTCCCAAATGGGAGCAGAGAAGACCAGCTGCTTTCACTTCACTTTCTGCCCCATTCTGGCTCACTTTCTTTTCTTGTGGCCTCTTTCTTCTGGCTGCCAGAAAAGCTGCTGTTGACTTCTCATGAGTGGCACTGGCTGGTCTCCCTGGAGTGGAACCAATTCTAATGCAGTCTATGGTGCTTGGAGCTCAGGCCGCAACCATGGGCCAAGGAATTGGGTGGAGGACTTTGCTCAGTGGGGAGATCATGAGTGCCCTACACAAGTTCCTACACTCATTGCTAGATCTTCTTGACAGTACTAATGGACACACAAGTTATTCTTTCTTCTTCTCTTCTCTGCTATATGACTGCCTTAGCACCTTCTCAAAACAAATTAAACAGTTTCTCCCCTTGATAGGAATAGTATTTCTTCTCTTTTCCAAGAAGCCTTACTACCTTTAGTTACGCTTTGGTCTTCAAAGAGACATGATTCTTGGTTCTGTGAATCTCATAAGTCAGCAATTACCAAATGATTTCCTACAGATACCAATTCTGTGAGACAGAGAAAAGTATACCCCAGGCAAATAGGTTTAGGAGACTGTGCCGGCTTCATTCCACTTCTTGGAGATTCACAGTAGCATCGTAAAGACTCTGAGAATTCCTACACTCAGAAAATTAGTTTGTGTAACCAAGAATTTTTCAGAAATGAAAATCCTAGTCAGGAAAGGCTTGTCTAAGAAAGAAATAGCTGAGTTCCAACCTGATTGATGAATAGAATTTGGAATGAGGGAGGAGCTTTGGAGATAGCATTTTGTGTTGAGAAAATGTTAGCTCGAGAAACTGAGGAGACCATGATGACCAGGGCACTGGAGTGACAGAGGAGCTAGACAAGGCAGGAGGTGGTCGTGGAGAGGAAAGGAGGGCCTGATTATGAAGGCCTTGTTGGCCACATTAAGGATTTTGATCACTATGCAATGGACAAAGGAAGACATGGGAAGCGTTTTCAGAAGCAGTACTGTATATTTCAGTGTGCATTGTCCAAACCCACTGTGGCTACAAGTTGAAAGTGGATAGAGTGGGGCCAGGATATGTTGCAGAGTTGAAAATTTACTCACACTATGCTTAGACGTGTAAAGAAAACGTTGGCGTCTTCATTTTCTATGGCTACTCTGATTTTCCTCGTAAGTTCTGACTCCAGTGGGTAGCAGGGAAATACATTATATCCTAGTCTCTCTAGACGCATTTAGTCTCCTTTCCTTTAAAATGGCTCATTTTAGGGAACTTCTGAGTCAGCAGTTATCTACCTAGTTGGAATGCAAGAGCTTCTTGTGCCTGTGGCATTGGTGGAACGAGGCCTGGTGTCTGAAAAGGAGTGTTTGGGTGACTTCTGGGTCCTCACTGCTGCCCTCTGCAGGAATAGCACTCTCATCGTTGGCCTGGTCATGCAGCCCTGTCTCATTGTTGGCCTGGTCATGCAGTCCTGCCTCCATTTGCAGTTGAACTCTGTAGCTGCTGAACTCAATATCTGTTCTATTTCAGCTAGATTGGGGCCTGGTAGTCCTCTCTGCTGCCTCATTGCACCTGAGCTCTCTCTGACACTATTGCGTCATGGCTGACTGAAGTCTGACTCTGTGTTCCATCTGGAATCCAACAGAATACCCTCTACTCTCTGCCTCCCAGCCCAAGCCCTTTGTGGCCTCTCTAGCCAGTACCATCAGCGACTGCCCTTGTCCCTCCACTGAGCACACAGGACCTCCTAGATACTATTGTACTACCTTGAAGCCAAAGAAAGAACTGGGAAGCTACCCTTACACTTACTCTCTGCTAACTCATGATTCCCTTCACCTTTATTCTGGGCTGCTCTAGTTACGGAGGACACTGAAAGACAGACTCAAATAGGAAGGAGAGAAAGACTCTTTAGATGCCCACCTGATCCAGCACTTCAGAGAAGTGAGTTACAACACATATTTCTTGGTCTGCTACAGCTACCTCTGTCCATCTTCTTCTTCCTCTCCGATACCCTGGTCTGGAAATGTGGGCTACTTCTTTTCTCTAGTTCCATTGCATATTCTCTCCCCCTTGGCCTATAGTCAAACACTACAATCTAGTATAAAAGCCAAAGCACTTAACTATGGGATTTAGAATTCCTTTTCTCTCTTTGTACAAAGCCTGGCTTTTGAGGCTTCTGTCTAGCTACAGAGATCAAGCGAGTCAGCTTTGAGACTCAAAGCTGAACAGTGTCTTCTTTCTTCTTGGTCATTCCCATCTGCTTCCCCCATCGGAACAACGATCATCATGACCCAGCTGTGAAAATGGATAGGTGCAACAGAATATGATTTAATGCATCTATTTATTATTTCCAAAATATTCTCCCTACTAAAAATAGAAACAAGGTCTCCTGAGAAAGATATTCGTAGCTTGGACTTGAGTGATGACAATGGGGATGGAGAGAAATTAATGGATTAGAAAAATATCTAGAAGGTGGAATTGACAGTATTTGGTGCTTAATTAGATGAGGTGAATTGATTGAATGTGAGAGTCCCAGGTTTCTGGTTTTCATGTATGGATGACAGTACCATTTAACAAGATGCAAAACACTGGAAAAAGAATTGGTTGGGAGGATTAGCCCATTTTTGGACATGCCAAATTTGAGGTTCTTATGAGACATCTGAGTGGAGATATTTAGTAATCAGTAGGATATACAGAATTATGGCTCAAAAATGGATACTTCTTTAGGAAATCACATCATAATCATAAGAGTGGTGGATGAATATTAAATTAGAAGATGGTCTAACTAGATTATTCAAATGATAAGTAGTTTGATACAACCACTTCATGGCAGGCACAGGCTTACCATTGACACCAGATGTTATGTAAGTCTATTGATTAGTACTCCCTCTCCCATGGTGTATCCCATGGCTAATCACGCTGCCTCCCTTTTTGAGTAACACATCCTTCACTTACATATGTTAGTATATTCAATCAGCTTACAACAAATCTTCCCAACTAAGGAAAAATTTTGTCTCTCTCCAATGATGTTGCATATCTTCCATTCCCCCCTTTTTTTATGAGACAGGATCTCATCACTATTGCTCAAGCTGAGTGCCTGTGGCATAATTATGGCTCACTGCAGTCTAAAATTCCTGGGCACAAGCAATTCTCCTGCCTCAGCCTCCTGAGTAGCTGAGACTACAGATGCATACCACCACACCTGGCTAATTTTTGATCATTTGTAGAGATGGGGGGTCTCACTATGTTGCCCAGGCTGGTCTCGAACTCCTGAACTCAAGCAATCCTCCTACATTGGCCTCTTGAAGTGTTGGGATTACAGGCGTGAGCCACCATATCTCCATTCTTATCCCATTCCGTGTGATTCTTAAGATTTTCCTCTCAAAAATCAACTTTACTATTACTTTGTGCTCCCAAATACTTGCAAAATTCTTGATGAGAGATGAAGCTAGGAATGTAGGTAGGAGCTAAATAATTAGAAGATGCTTGGATGTTATCTGAAGGTGGGTAATGGAAAGCCATCAAAGGGTTTTAAGCTAAGGAGTGAGTAACCTAATTTAGGTGTACTTGGCTAACATGTCTTTTGATCTAGTGCTAGCAGGTGCATTCTTTTGGTCAATCCAACACCTATTTCTTGATCATCTCTTTTGTATAAGACACTGTGCTGGGTGCTGTAGGGATATAAAATTAAAAGTTAAAAAATATCTCCTGGTACTATGCTAGTATCCATCAGGGGTATAAGTAGGAAAAGTTAGCACTAATTGTAGGTTTTCTTTTGGAAAGGAATGTGCAGCATAGACTCTCAGTGGTTCCTGACATAATTCCTTTTATTGGAGACATGCCTTAACTCTTTTGGGTCACAGCGAGCTCCATGGACTTTATGTATTTAGCACTGGAAATGCCAACCTACTTGCTCTTGTTGTGTTCCTCTTGTCATTTAGCAGAATTATTATTTTCTTCTGCTCCCAAATGGAAAGATGTCTCAATATATACTAACTATATACTTTGATTTTATTTTTAAATACATAAAAAATCCTAAAGAAGCAAACACTCCAAAGATTTTTTTTTGTGAAAAGTACATATTTCAAAAGAAACACAGCAGCAAAGGACAGTGTGCCTCTGAGGGAAAGCGCCCAAGGGAGGCTTTCAGGGTTGGATTTTAACATCTCTGACCAGTTGGGTGAAAATTGTTTTGAAGATGTATTACATTCCCTGATCAAATGGAAAAAAACGACAACTGCCCTTGTATCTAGGAAACGCCCGATTAACATGGCCAAGAGCCACACATACTATCCCACATGGCCTTGCTGTGCAAACCTTCCCATATCCCATCCTTGGCAACTGGGGCAACCTCGTGCCTCTTCACAAAGACCAGCCATCTCAGGAGATCAGAGAAAGCTCGAGACTTCTCATTATTTTCCTTTGGGAGGTCCTAAGGGTAGTTAATGGGTTTACTCTAGCAGGTCCCCCCTTTTCTCCCACTTTTAATACCTGAGTCAACTCTGCAGATCCTTTCACTTTAAATTATTGAGTCTGGAGATTTTGTGGGAAAACTGTTATGTTAGAAGTTTCTCTTGGATTCACTTCGGGGTTGTGTCAATGGTTTCCTGGTTTCTGAACTTCCTCTGACCTGGTCTTATGGGGATTTTGTCATTTACAGTCCTGCAAGGGTTAATTTCCTTTGCTGCTTTTAGGGGTTGATGGGAATCCTCCTATATTAATGTGGTTTTTGAAATGAAAAATCTCTATATGCACAAAGAGTGCCTTGGATAGTTTTGCATTTGCAAATAAAGCCCTAACAAATGCTCATTTAAAAAAATATATTTCCCCAGCTGAGCACATTAAGGCTATATGCTACATCTTTGTATTCACTTCAATAAACCAGGTGTGCTTCTGGAGATTAGCTATTTTTTATAAAGAATGATTTTAAAATAAATGACAATGGGCTCATTTCTCTTTATGCTGAGGATAACATTAAAGGAAAACTGCTGTGATTAGTTTTAATATCTCAGATAGCTTAATGAGTACTTACTAAAAATGTGAGTGTGTGTGTGTGTGTCTGTGTGTGAGCGCACAAGCACAGAAGGCAGATATATGTGTACACATGTGCCTGAATAATTTTCTAACATCTTAAGTAATACCTGTCAGGGATTTTAATAACCCAGTGCCAGTGAATTATTCTGGTGGCTGTTTTTGCTGAGGCTTTCGGCAGGAAGTCCATTTTCCTGCAGAGCTGGTTTTTCTCTTAAAAAGTGCCTGTCAGAAAATATGAAAATGGATTGGGACTTTATGTGTCATTTATAGTCAATGATTGTGTGCCTCCTTCTAAGTTATCTGGAGCTTCAGTTGCCCTTTTGTCTCACTGGTAGCCTGAGTTGGAGGTCAGTATAGGGTGTGGAGGTGTACGGGTTAGGTTTGGAATAGTTAATATGTGAATTACGTTAGGAACCAACAAGAGATGAATTAAAGATGTCCAGGATCTCAATAAATAAATAAATGTCCAGGAATGGGTCACATTAATTTAATTTAATATAGAAGAAACTTGCAATGGGATACAATCGTCATTACATGAATCTTTTTAGTACAGCCCTGTAGTTAATGAACACAGTGAGTGTGTACAGATGGCGAGAGGGTACCCATGGTTGAGAAACTTAGGGAGACAGGAGAGCCCAAGGTGTTAGGGAGGCTAATGTGCCGTGGCTAGTCTCAGAGGCCAATCTGGGCAAGGACTTCCATGTAGCCAAAAGGGAGGGTGGTCAGTGGACAGAATGTCAGAAGGATCTGTTCTACATTCTATGGAGGAAGAAGACGTGCCTTGGACTTCTGCATTTCAAAGTCTGCTACCTACTTCAGTAAAGTTGAGAGCTGATTATTGCCTTATTCAATAATTGACTGGGCCTTGAGATTGAGGGTACAATAGTCAAATGATCCACAGGTTTTCTTTTTTCTATTTTTATTTACCTTTGGCTGTGTTATTCCTATCGGTATCTTTTCTAAAAATTTGAGAAAGGTAAAGTTAAAATCTGGCATTTTTTTTTTTCTTTTGTTCAGAACTCTGAGTAGTGGTATTAGGGAGGGGATGAGATTGAAGCTGTTGCTAATATGTAGTGAGTTAGCATTCAGGAGGGACCATTATCTATATTTTCTGTAATC
This sequence comes from Mandrillus leucophaeus, assembly GCF_000951045.1. NCBI lineage: Eukaryota > Metazoa > Chordata > Mammalia > Primates > Cercopithecidae > Mandrillus > Mandrillus leucophaeus. The sequence continues at coordinate 2,648,395 of NW_012103243.1, forward strand.
CCGGATGACTGACATTTAGCTCTCTATTTTGAGTTCTTAGTTTTTGGCTTGTTCCTGTATGGGCACAATCTATATAAAGAACATTAACACTTTTTCTTTAGAAATATGACTTAAATTGTTGTTTGTATATGTTTTTAAGAGCCAGGATGTGGATGCAAAAAATCCCCATTATTCTTTTGCCTCTTATCCTGAGAAGTTGGCTCAATGTAAGAGTAATGAAAATAAGTACAAAAGTAGCCAAATTTAAAATTCTGGTTAAGATGATGGCTCTTTAATAAAAATACTAAGGAACGGTATTGTAAGACCAAAATGGGTCAAAAATTATGTGTTTCATTTTAGGAAATATGACTGAGAATTTTGGTTAATTAGAGATAAATTGTGCACTATTCATTTATTATTGATAGGCTTTGAAAATGACACAACTTTTCAGGTTGAGCCTGGCAATTTTATATTGTTTGTGTAAATGGGAGAGAAAAGCTTCCTCTTTGTAACTGAACCAAGCTTCCTTCTTGCCATTTATGGAAAGCATCTTTGAGGCCCAATTTAGCTGCAGTGGGTGAGGGCAGCTTACTTTGCTGGGTCTAGGATTGAAATGTGGTGTGATAGCAATACACATGTATAAAGTTTGTCTTCTTTGCTGAGTTTCTTGATGGATGTCAAGACTTGAGCATCTATACAGAGGTTATTATTGAGTCTGTCTGTGTGTGTTTGTGAATGCCAAGTAATGCTTAGTGTTTGGCATTAAATTTTCACTGGAGCTGGAAGCAAAAGGAAAAATAGGAATTTATAAGAATGCATTTTAACATGTTTTTGAGATTACAGAGGGAGATATCAGGCCACCGAGTAACAGAGGTGTCATTAATGTCCTGTCCCAGAGAAGACAGTATCATACTATGACAATGGATGAGAACCATGGCTTTCTTCACTAGGAACTAGGAAGCATACCTCATGGCACAGTGGAAATGCTGACAATCAGCAGTTCCCTGGCTGTGTCACCAGAGTTCACCACTCCTTGCCAAATCAGAGCTTACTGGCTGCTTTATTTAAATAGACCCTTTTGGAGAGCTTTTTAAATTTTTTTTTTAAAAAAGTGAACAGATCGGGTTTCTAATTTTAGCTCTGACTGTTTATAATTAGAATTAGAAACATCTTCAAACTTCCTTGTTTACAAACACTTGTACCAATACTGTTTGCAAGTTTAGAATGGGCCTGTGGGGCAAGGGCAGTGGGGAGTGTAGGGGGCTAAGGACCGGTAGTGGAATTCCTCTGTGTATTCTCTTACTGGGGCAGGATGTCAGAGCACATGCAGTGTGTGTGTGTGTGTGTGTGTGTGTGTATGTGTGTGCATTTTTCCCTTTACTTTCCTCCTAGGTGAGTGCTTCAAGCCGAAACAGCCAATGCTCTGTGCCTGAGTCACACTGCAGAGCTCTCCATTCTTGAGAATCAAAGAAATTGGTGGTCAGTTGTTATTTGGGACAAGGTTAGATTTCAAATGCCACCCTAGTGAGAAATTTTAGTGACTCATTTTAGCAACTCAGGATCTGCCTTGGATAAAATGCTTTCTCTATTTCCATAATTTCTATATTTATATGTCATTCAGCATACTGTATAGCTGAGTGATTCAAGAAAAACAAATAGAGCTATCCATAATATAAATAATTCTACATTTTATCAAAGCAGAAATACGTATCTATGGTTAGAGCAAGCCCACCTATTAGAGTGATGGGTTCTTTCAAACTGAAATTGAATGCTATCAGGGACCATCAAAAGATGACAGCAGCACAGCCAAATGACAGAGCCCTCACATGATACTCATGGGTTTCAGATGATACATGCCAGAATGATGTGAACCTACTGGGTGCATTGCTTTGAATATAACCCTAATCGTTTCTTGGGATAAGCATACTTATTCCCTTCAAAGAATCTAAAAAGATATTGCATGCCAAAGCAAGATTTAAAATAAAAAATAAAATTAGAACACATACTCACAGACCAATATCTAATTCTAATTAAAGTGAGGATTCTGTAGGAAACTAAGCAGGTGTGGGCTTTAGCTGTGACACTTGAATCTGCCAGCTGGTAGGGTGACAGTCAGATGCCTGTTTACTCTCTGATATCCAAGACCACTTTAATGTTCCAGGGAGGAAACAATAAACAAAAACTATATATACTGGGCTTGTTGTGGTGACTGATTTTTCCGGAGAAGCAAAAGATGGAAAATGTACTCCTCAAATCTAACTTGGACGTAGCTAGCTTCTTCATACTGTCATACTGTCATACATGGCATCAATTAGATTAAATGACTATTTTCAGTCTCTACTGAACCCATTTTTTTAAAAAAAACTATGTAGTATTATTTGTGGATGGATGTATACATATGGGTGTGAGTGTGTTTATAGACATCCTTTCAACTCTTAAAATGTACTACCTTTATACCAACTTGCTATGAATGTTTAAAGGATTTAATGCATTTGCTGTCTTGTATCAGAAGAATGATGGGGGATTAGATGAGGAAAAAGGGCTTTTGGCACAGCTTGCAGGCTGTTATTTTCACCAACTGTGGTGTCAGCTATGATCTTTTTACAGTGTTTCTGACTATGGGGCCTCTTAGCTAGAGATCCCTGGGTCTCTGTGATTTCATTTTTTTATGAAAAAGATGAGAATTTTTTTCATGCTTAGTTTAAAATTCTCTACACCCACTCTGTGGAGAATTTTAAACTAAGATTGGGGAGCAGGAAAGGAACTGAACTAAATGTAAGAAATTATCTGAGCTGTGGCGGGTTCCCAATGTAAAAAGGAGTAACTGAATATACTATAGGGCAATGGGATCTATTGCAAGAAACTGCAAATCAAACTCAGAATTCCCTGTGTTGATGTAATTGATCTGGTATGTATTTCCTTTAGGTCCAGGAAATTTCTTGCTCTCCATCTGTATTGAGTGGAGTAGCAGGCCAAATAGTATCTACTGAGGTCCACTGTGTAGCTGGCATAAATGCAAAGAGTAGGATTTGGAGACAAATTGGTTTGGTTTGAGTCTCAACCCAAATTTTTGCTAATAGTGTGTTATTGGGCAAATTACTGAACCTCCTTAATTCAGTTTTCTTATAATCAAAACAAATAAGCTCACAGGATTTTTGGAAGTGTAAAGGTGTACTAGCAATGTGAAGATATTTCACAGGATAGGAAAAAAAAATTTTAATAGAAAAATTCTGAAATATTTCAAAACTAAAACAGTCATTAGCATTAAAAAAGTTTTTGATTGCTAACTTATCGCTGTAAAAGTTTAGCTAAAGCAACAGCTTTACTTACTATATCCTGAAGTAACAGAATGAATAGTTTGAAAAGAATTAAGAAATTCTAGTCCAAGCACAGGTAATGTAGAAAAAAAAGGGGGATATTTTTTCTCTCTGTGGAGGCTGGGGTCAAGGCATCCTCTTAATTGCCTTCTTCGTTGGACTGTAGACAGGGAGACAGGCAATGACTTCCTAACTTTCTCAGCAAAGCTACAGAAGTGATGGAATTTGACCTCACCAGCCTAGTGACTCTTTTCTTCCATGACCAGTCCAAATACCTATATTCTTATCGTCTAAATAACCTATTTTGCAACCACCAGCCTGAAATTTAAAAAAATATATAGCAACACAGTTCTTATGAACCAGAAGATTTAAGAACACGAGGGCAATTAGGGATGTTGTGCAAGGTATCACTACGTTAAAATAATTTAGCCATTGTTACCATTCCTCACCTTATACACTCTCTCTCTCTCATTCTCACCCTGGTCTTGTGTGTGGTGTGTGTGCTTGTGTGTGTAGGGGAGGGGTGTTCATCTTTATTTCCATATGTTTCCATGGAGCCTAACCTCCAAAGCTTAAGAAAGAGTGGATGCAGTTATGTTGATTACTTTGTGACTGTGTATAGAATAATACAGTTTGGGAGGCATTGGGATGGGGTGGAAAAAACAAAACCCAGTCTTCAAATTGTAGGAGGATGAACTGAACATAATGAGACACAAACAATTTGAAAGCATATCAAAAATTTGTAAAAAGAAATACAAATAATTGGTAGGGTAAAGCCTTTATTTGAGTGCTTTAAAGGAAACTTATAATGGATTTAGTGAATAACATGGTTTGGCCCTGTGTCCTTACTCAAATTTCATCTTGTGGCTCCCATGGATCCCACATGTTATGGGAGGGAGCTAGTGGAGATTACTGAATCATGGAGGCAGGTCTTTCCCGTGCTGTTCTTGTGATAGTGAGTGGGTCTCACGAGATCTGGTGGTTTTGAAAATGGGAGTTTCTTTGCACAAGCTCTTTCTTTGCCTGCTGCCATCCATATAAGATGTGCTTCTTACCTTCTGCCATGATTGTGAGGCCTCCCAAGCCATGTAGAACTACTGTAAGTCCAATAAACCTCTTTGTTTTGTAAATTGCCCTGTCTTGGGTACGTATTTATCAGCAGCATGAAAATGGACTAATACAGTAAATTGGTACCAGGAGTGGGGTGTTGCTGAAAATATACCTGAAAATGTGGAAGAGACTTTGGAACTGGGTAACATGCACAGGTTGGAACATTTTGGAGGGCTCAGAGGAAGACAGGAAAATGTGGGAAAGTTTGGGACTTCCTGGAGACTTGTTGAATGGTTTTGACAAAAATGCTGTTGGTGATATGAACAATAAGGTCCAGGCTGAGGTGGTCTCAGATGGAGATGTGGAACTTGATGGCAACTGGAGCAAACGTGACTCTTTTTCTGTTTTAGCAAAGAGACTGGCAACATTTTGCCCCGCCCTAAAGATTTGTGGAACTTTGAACTTGAGAGAGATGATTTAGGGTATCTGGTAGAAGAAACTTCTAAGCAGCAATGCATTCAAGAGGTGACTTACTTGCTGTTAAAGGCACTCAGTTTTAAAAGGGAAAGAGAGGATAAAAGTTCAGAAAATTTGCAGCCTGACAATGTGATGGAAAAGAAAATTCCATTTTCTGGGGAGAAATTTAAGCCAGCTGCAGAAATTTGCATAAGTAACAAGGAACTGAATGTTAATCCCCAAGACAATGGGGAAAATGTCTCCAGTGCAGGTCAGAGGTCTTCATGGCAGCCCCTCCCATCGCAGGTCCAGAGTCCTGGAAAGAAAAGATAGTTTCCTGGGCTGGGCCTAGGGAACCCCCTGTTCTATGCAGCCCAGGGACTTGGTATCCTGTGTTCCAGCTGCTCCAGCCCTGGCTAAAAGGGACCAAGGTACAGCTCAGGCTGTTGCTTCAGAGGGTGAAAGTCCCAAACCTTGGCAGCTTCCATGTGGTGTTGAGCCTGTGAGTGCACAAAATTCAAGAAATGAGATTTGAGAACCTCCACCTAGATTTCATAGGATGTATGGAAACACCTGGATGCCCAGGCAGAAGTTTGCTGCAGGGGCAGGGCCCTCATGAAGAACCTCTGGTAAGGCAGTGATGAAGGGAAATGTGGGGTTAGAGGCCCCACACAGGGTCCCTTCTAGGGCACTGCCTAGTGGAGTGGTGAAAAGAGGGTCACCATCCTCCAGGCCTCAGAATGGTAGATCCACCAACAGCTTGTACCATGCACCTGGAAAAGCCAGAAACACTCAACACTAGCCTGTGAAAGCAGCCTGGAGGGAGGCTGTACCCTGCAAAGCCATAGGGGCAGAGCTGCCCAAGACTATGAGAATCCACCTTTTGCATCAGCATGACCTGGATGTGAGACATGGAGTCAAAGGAGATCATTTTGGAGCTTTAAGATTTGACTGCCCCACTGGATTTCGGACTTGCATGGGGCATGTCGCTCCTTCGTTTTGGCCAATTTCTCCCATTTGGAATGGCTGTATTTACCCAATGCCTACACCCCTATTATATCTAGGAAGTAACTAACTTGCTTGTTATTTTACAGGCTCATGGTGGAAGGGACTTTCCTTGTCTCAAATGATACTTTGGACCGTGGACTTTTGAGTTAATGCCAAAATGAGTTGAGACTTTGGGGGACTGTTGGAAAGGCATGATTGGTTTTGAAATGTAAAGATATGAGATTTGGGAGGGGCCAGGGTGGATTGATGTGGCTTGGCTGTGTCCCCACCCAAATCTCATCTTGTGGCTCCCATGGTTCCCATGTGAGAGGGACTCAGTAGGAGATGATTGAATCATGTGGGTGGGTCTTTCCTGTGCTGTTCTTGTGATGGTGAGTGGGTCTCATGGGATCTCATGGTTTTGAAAATGAGAGTTTCTCTGCACAAGCTCTTTCTTTGCTGCCTTTCATGTAAGATGTGACTTGCTTCTTCTTGCCTTCCACCATAATTGTGAAGCCTCCCAGCCATGTGGAACTGCAGGTCCAATAAACCTCTTGGTTTTGTAAATTACCAAGTTTCAGGTTGTCTTTTGTCAGTGGCTTGAAAACAGACTAATATAGTGAAATAAGAAAAAATATAAAACATTTGGAGTAGTGTAAATAGTCTTCTCTTAAACAAAGGAGGGAGGGGAAACATATCTACCTTATCTGAGTATTAGAGAAGAATCTCAGATCAGAGGTAAAAAAGAAAACTGAATATTTGTTATTAGGGAGCAGGATCAGGCTCCCTGAGACATTTGTCAGTCCCTTAGCATTTGTTCAGAACAAACTTAGCCTTGTGGTCCACAGGCAGCAGCTTGGAAGTGATTCCTCTGGCCTGGGAGGAGAGATTCTTCTCTGGTGGTCAGCTCCCAACTCTGGCATGACTGAGGAGAGCTAAAAAGGTATGAGGTCAGTACCAGCTTGAGGGAAGTGTCATGCTGCTGACTCATTGACTGGTTTCCACTGCCTATACTCTTTTTTTTTTTCTTTTTTTCTTTTTTCTGTTTTTCTTTTTTTTTTTTTCTTGTTTTTACTTTTAAGTTCAGGGGTACAAGTACAAGTTTGTTACACAGGTAAAATTGTGTCCTGGAGGTTTGTTGTACAAATTGTTTCATCACCCAGGTATTAAGTCTAGTACTTATTAGTTATTTTTCCTGGTCCTTTTCCTCCTCCCAACCTCCACCCTCCAATAGGCCCCAGGGTATGTTGTTCTCCTCTAAGTGTCCATGTGTTCTAATTATTTAGCTCCCAGTCACAAGTGAGAACGTGCAGTATTTGGTTTTCTGTTCCTGCATTAGTTTGCTAGGGAGAATGGCTTCCAGCTCCATCCATGTTTCTGTAAAGGACATGATCCTGGACCTTTTTATGGCTGTATAGTGTTCTATGATGGATATGTACCACATTTTTCTTTATGCAGTCTACCATTGATGGGCATTTAGGTTGATTCCACGTCTTTGCTATGGTGAATGGTGCTGCAATGAACATACACATGAATGTGTCTTTATAATAGAACAATATATATTCCTTTAGGTATATACCAAGTAATGGGATTGCTGGATCGAATGGTATTTTTGTCTTTAGGACTTTGAGGAATCACCACACTGTCTTCCACAATGGCTGAACTAATTTATACTCCTACCAACAGTTTATAAGCATTCCCTTTTCTCCACAGCCTCACCAGCATCTGTTATTTTTTGATTTTTTTAATAATACCCATTCTAACTGGCTTGAGATAGTAATATCCCATTGTGGTTCTGATTTGCATTTTTCTAATCAGTGAAGTTGAGCTTTTCTTCCTATGATTGTTGGCTGCATGTATGTCTTCTTTTGAGAAATGTCTGTTCATGTCCTTTGTCCATTTTTTTAATGAGGTTTTTTTTTCTTCTTATAAATTTGTTCAAGTTTCTTACATATGCTGGATATTAGACCTTTGTTGAGTGCATAATTTGCAAACATTTTCTCCCATTCTCTAAGTTGTCTGTTTACTCTGTTGATGGTTTCTATTGCCATATCACCCATATTCTTATTAATGGGGAAGGACACTGGGCAAAGGCACAGGTATGACTTGGGCTAATATTGGAATCTTAGGTCTCCTTAAGACTCTGACAAGTTGTTTAGGCTTCCTTCAGAATGGTTCTGCCTCCAGCTCCTGATTTTTTTTTTTTTTTTCACAGAATCCCTCGAGTTTTTACTTTATTAAAGTTTTTGACTTTTCTATTAAACCTAAACATCCTATTAAATATCACAGGCCCTAGTAAATTTTTTTTCTGTTTATAGCTCACTTCTGTGGCCAGACACATTTGGAAGGGGCTGGATTTGTGGAGAAGATTGTCTTGGGGAGAAAACTGTCTGACATTTAGTAAAAAAACAGGCCTGCTTTGACATTGGCAGTATTGAGTAACCTTGGTCTCATTCCTCAATTTCTGAGATCTTATATACCCACTAGGACCAGCAGTAACAACAACAGCTATTCTTTACAAAGACACCACCTTGGTACTTTGCTCAGCACTTTTTTATTTTTCTTTTCTTTTTTTGAGACAGAACCTCACTAGGCTGCCCAGGGTGGTCTCGAACTCCTGGCCTCAGGTGAGCTTCCCACCTCTACTTCCCAAAGCACTGGGATTTCAGGTGGGAGCCACTGCACCAGGCCTCTCAGCACTTTTTATACATCATCTGTTTAATTCTCACAGCAATCCTAATGAGGTAGATACTATTACTCCCACTTCAACAATAATGAAACTCAGGCCAAGTCCTGTGAAGAAATCTGGCCAGTAATCCACTAAGATCTGAACTCTGGACTAGCCTGCTCTGTCTTGTTCTCCATCAGCAAGGGGGGTTTGACATTTAATTAGAGGTCTTTTTTAAAGACTTGTTAAAAATAAAGTAACATATAGATACCTAGAAGGTGTTATTTTCCATGTTTTTCCATGCAATGCAAGAAATTCTGGGTTTTGACCCTCTAATTTATGGCGTAATATTTCATTATGGATTGCTTGCCCACCATTCCTCTGTGTTATTAAAATTATCATTAGGCAAAGAATGTACCTGGTGTTACGTATCATGCACTGCAGGCTGATTCCTGTCCTCCTGGACCTCTGAACAGGATGCAAGAGGAGCAGGAGCGTGGACCAACCCTGCCCTACCTGCCCCCATGCTTTGGGTTTGCTCCTATCTTTGCTTACCTGTATTAAAAAGATTTCGTGAGACAAAGTTTGCTTTTGTCTCATGGGAAGCAATGATTGCCCTAGTGGTTTAGATGTCAGTACCCTGGATGACAGAACAATGTGCTTAATTGTTTTGTGGCCAGAGTGAAGCTTGCTTTAGAAGGCCAGGTCCCCCAGTGGTTCACAGGACTATGCTGAATTGAGAAGAAAATCCTCCGGGCCTATCTGAGCTAGACCCAGGAGTGGCAGCATTTCAGACAGACCATCAGGGACAAAGAATTTTCAAAAGAACATGTCTCAAACTGTCAAACTCTAACAGTTGTCAGAATACCTTGCTTGAGATAAGTGGAGCCTAAAAATGTGGCTATATGGGTAGGAAAAATATTTACCATTTTTATTTATGTAGAAGCCATAGAGATCTCTTTGTATAGCAAGCTGTTTTATCCCTGGATGCTTTAAAATGTAATTCAAGTTGCAAAATCTCATAGACATTCAGCAAATACCTATTAAATTATAGATTATTGAGGATCTATTATATGTAAATAACTGTTTTGTAGGTCCTATTGTATAAAGTCAAGCCATAGCTCAATGAAAAAGCTTGTCTGGGTCTTCAGAATGATACTAACATTCAGGATGATTGTTGTTTATAGTGAAGGGCAGTCAAAAATCAAGCCAGTTCTGGATATTCAGATAAGTGCAATGTTTCAGAAACTGAGCTCTGGGGATGGAGGCCTCGGCTCCAATCTCAGTACCATTCCCTAGTAACTGCATAGCTTTAACAAAGGTATTTAAACTCTTTAAGTATCGAGTTCACATCTGTGAAATAACAGTGTTTTCTTCCTCATAAGCTTACTATGAACATTAAATAAGACCCTATATGAACTGCCACTCCAAAGAACCCACTCAAGCTGCTTTAGCTATTATTATTCACAGCAGAGTGTTACTGGGTCAAATTAAGCTAACTGGTAACTATGCCTCTTAGTTAACTTGAAACTAAGGTATCTGAATTTCTACGGCTTTTAGAAAACAGTTTTATTGAGATATAATGTACATGCCATACATCTCTCCCTTTTAAAATACACAATTTCATGGCTTCTAGTATATTCAGAGGTGTATAACCATCACCACAATCTAATTTTAGAATATTCTGCATCTTTTTTGGGCTTAATAAATTAACGTCTTTGCTTTAAAGACATTACAAATCTCCAAATAAAGACATTTACAAAATCTCCAAAACGTGACTTTGACATAAAAAGAGTTCAGAATTTAGGAGGGAGAATTTCAATAATGTGGAGGAAACCAAAATGTCTTCAATATTCAGAGGCCATCTCTACTCTGTGAACTCACAGGGGTGCAGAAGTACAAACTCACAGGGGTGCAGAGGAGAACTCACAGGGGTGCAGAGGTATGAACTCACAGGGGTGCAGAGGTATGAACTCACAGGGGTGCAGAGAACTCACAGGGGTGCAGAGGAGAACTCACAGGGGTGCAGAGGTATGAACTCACAGGGGTGCAGAGGGGTGCACAAGGGTGCAGGGTGGTAGTTAGTTAAGGTAGGAAATGGCCTCTGAGATTTGTGGGTTTAGCATGGGTGGAACTGGGTACTGCACAAAAAGGGGACAGGTGCTTCTGCAAAGAGGAGAAGGGCTAGGGCAAGCAGAACTGTTTGTCTTTCAGTGTCTTCCCTCTGTCCTGGGCATGGGCCACTTCATTTCCCTGAACAAGCTCTACTCTGGGCAAAGCCCTTGCTGAGGACTTGACACAGCACTCAGCCATTGCTAATGAGGTTTCAGGGGTGCCTTTCTAATATAAATAAAGGATTATAGGTGCACCCCCTTTTAATCTCCCCCTCCCCTTCCATAAGCCTTAGTCATGGGTTGCTGCAGGCACGTGGCCACAGGGGACCGTCTATGCCTAAGGCTATCAGTGGAGATAGCTGTTTAAGAGGTTTTGCTTTTACATGTGAGCAGCCAAATTGTGCATGTAACAATGGGGACCAATTATTGCACAACAGAGCATCCCCGATGAAACATAGAGAGTGTGTGTTTAATATGCAATGAATGGCACCATCTTTTCCTAAACAATGAGAATATTTTCATGGCATTTGGGAGATGGGGAATTCCATTCTTGAAGTTTCAATTGTTTGTGAAACTGATGTGTACTATCATTTCATCCACAGTGTTCAAAACAGTCATCTCCAAATAATAAAACAAATAATAAAATATCTCCATTAAGTTTATATGTACAGAATATATAACTTTTTTAGGTTTGAAGTGCCATTTATATAATTTTTTCTTTAGAAGCTGGATCATGTTGAGTTCTATGTTATCTCCAGTTCAAGCAATTACGATGCTGAACAATTTAAAACACTTTTAAAAATCCATCTTATGGACAATTGTTGTCTAGTCATCCTGTATTGACCATCAGTCTTGAATTGTGAATCCTCAACTGAGTCTACTGTTTTATCCTCCACTAGAAGTAACTGGGAAGAATGCACTATCTACTCAGTCTATTTTACAGAAGAAAGTGAGGTACAGAAATGGTAAGGGATCTGGTCCAAAATCATAAAATGAAAGAACTGAATGGTCAGTGGAGAACTTACTAAAAATATAATTTTCAGTAATTAAAGGGCAATGAAAGTAGAAAAGGCAAAAATTCAACAGGTAGCTTGTTAAAGAAGGTATTTCTACTTTAAAAAATGTGGTTAGTATTGCATTCTTTATATAACATAGTACCATATTTTTTATTGGTCAAATTTGAAGTGACCAACTCATTCTGGTTTGCCCAGGACCATCCTGAATTTAGCACTTTAGCAAGGTGAAAGTCCCACATTCACAGAAATCTCTTGATCCTGGCAAACTGGGGCAGTTGGTGGATCAGTCTGTTGTCATATTGCTACAAAGAGCTGCTGAAGACTGGGTAATTTATAAAAAAAAGAGTTTTAATTGACTCACCCTTCCACAGGGCTTGGGGGGCTTCAGGAAACTTCCAATCATAGTGGAAGGGGAAACAAACACATCCTTCTTCACATGACATCAGGAAGGAGAAGAGTGATAGCTGAGCAAAGAAGGAAGCCCCTGATGAAACTATCAGATCTCCTGAAAACTTATTATCATGAGAATGGCATGGAGGAGACTGTGATTCAATTACCTCCCACTGACTCTCTCCCATCACATGTGGGGATTATGAGAACTACAATTCAAGATGAGATTTGGGTGGGGACACAGCCAAACCATATCAGTTAGTCACTGTAAATGTGTCCCCCCAAAATATGCTACAAAATTAGATTAAAGTTGTCGTATGTTTCTCCCTTGGCTGCATTTCTTCATGCTAAGCCATTTTCTCTGAAGAAAAAAACTGAAAGCTGTAAGGTTGAAATGTGTGTAAGCATTGCTGCTACTCTGGTTAGACAAGGAAAAAGTAAGCATTGAGTGTGGACTCTCCTTTCCTTCTCTTTCTGCGATTCTCCTCTTACTCTCTCCCAAAACCTTTGGGACAATGGTGGGAATATGAAGATTGGTAGGAGAATTCTTTCTCAGCACATGTTTTCTGGTGCTGTGTTGAAGACCTGGGTATTATATAGTAACCGAACTCTGGAAGGAGAGGTGTGAGCAGTGGTTGGCAAGCTGCTTTTGTAAAGGGTAACATAGTAAATATTTCAGACTTTGCTGATCACACATGGTTTCTACAACACTGATTATTTTAAAACAACTCTTAGAAAATGTAAAAACTATTTTTAGCTTTCAGGATATATCAAAAGAGGCCATTGACTAGCTTTGGCCCGCAAGCCATAGTTTGCCAAACTCTCCTGTAGAGCATGGCTGTGCAACAGAAATACAAGGTGAGCCACAGTTTTAATTTTAAGTTTTCCAGCAGCTTCATTTAAAAAAGTAAAAATAAACAGGTAACTTTAATTTTAAGTCTCATGCTCTACTGACTGAGCCAGCTGGGCACTGGTGATTTAAAAAATGCATTCTATTTATCCTAAATATTAGCATGTCAATGTAACTAATACAAAAATAATGAAGAAGATATTTTGCATTTTGGGGGTACTCTCTGAAATCCAGACTGGCCACACTTCAAGTACTCAATAGTCACTGCGTGTGGCCAGTGGCCACCACATTGGACAGCACAACCCTGGAACATGTTTATGATGTAAACTTTGACAAATGCTCAGCCCTACTCCTTTAGTTTATTCACATATCAATGAGCAGAGAAAAAAAAGAACAATGAGGACCTTAGAACTGGGAGAAGGCTTAGAGATGCTGTCTAACCCTTCATTTTGTAAATGAGGAAGCTGGGGATCAGAGAGGCTAAGCAGTATGCTCAAGGTCACACAGCTAGGCTAGCAGCAGACCTCATACTGTAACTCAGATTTCTAGATCTGCCAGTGGCCTTCCCACCACACTGTGAAGTTTTTCACAGTTAAACCTAAAAGGTAAAATGGTATTAATGATTCTCTATCTGGCAGTCATAGGAAGATGGTTGATTTTCCGGTAATGGTGGTGTGTTTATCCCGCGCATAGTTCAGTGTCTGGTTCTACTTATGTTCTGCTGCAAATCTGTGAAAGGTCTGATTGGGAAGAGGGCTGTTATCTATCACCACAGAGAAGAATGAAGGGACGGGAAGGCTTGTACTTTGATCACTTGGTTTCTGGTCATGTCAATGAGACAGAGAGAAAGAGAAAGAAAAAGAAAAAGAAAGAGAAAGGGAAAGGGAGAGAAAGAATCTCTGTGTAGGCACTGCCTCTGCACCACCTTGTTGTTTCTTTGACCATGGGCAGCATCCCAATAAAGGATGGAATCTAGGGCTGTAGTACAGTGTGCTAGTGAGGATACCCAGCATCAGTTTTACTCTTTTCCCGTCCTGGGAAATGCCTGTCCCTGTGCTAAAGGGAGGGCTAAGCTGAGTAAATATTTGTTGTGTCATCAAAGCAAATGGAAGAAAGAGCAGTTTCATTGCTTTGTAAGTAACCTCAAACCTGTGCCTTTCCTTAGCCATTCCTTTGTTTTTGGTCAGCTGCGTTTTTATTTTGTGGACCTGACTCTTTTTCTTTTCACTTAAGGGAGTTGCAGACCAGCTAAAGAATGTTATGAATAGGAAAGGCCTGTAGTGCATTTAGCTTGGGAAAATGTCCCCTAGAATAGATTGTTTCTGAGTCAAGTGTATAAATATTCTGGCTCAAGACTATACCCTTTTTCTTAATGAATTGGTCTGGCGGTAGTTAAAGCCAAGTGTGGTCTAGCAGAGTGCTCCAGAGAGAAAATTGAATGGACACAGAGCCCAGTCACAGTTTTCAACTTTATATAATGCGTTTCGCAACATATTAGAAAATTAACTTTATGACAACTGGCAGGACCTGTTGTGTAAGTCAGTCGGTTTGGAAGCAGTTCGGTGTCTTTTCTTGCTTCACCTGGGCCTCCCTACTTAGTGAATTTTGAAGACACAGACAGCAGCCGTGGGCCTGCTCAGTTTCCTGGTGAGTCATTCAAGTTTATCTTCCCTTACAGTCAGTTTCTGAGCTAGTGAGTATAAAAAAGGAATTTTTCATGGACTACTTTAAAAAACGACTGCTAATCAATTTTTCTTATTATTTTATGCCCTCTGCTTTTACACTACCCCCACCAGCTGGTTAATCATGCAAAAGCTGAACACTTCATTAGCTAGTACATGTTCGCCCATGGGCATTTCTGTAGTAAATTAGTTCTTTCTATTTATACAGGTAAGTCATGGCCAAAAGTCTTATAAGATGCCAAAGGTAAGGGTTAGAATTAATTTCTTCTTCTTTTTTTTTTTTTTTTTTTGAAGTTTTTGAGAGAGCTCGTTTTAAACTCTGAGCTGTAATGGTACACAATTACTTTTGAATTAAAGATAAATTAAAGATAAAGAGGGGAGATAGTTTTTGGAGGGTCCAATGCTGTAGTATAGAGATGGCTAACATAGCTTTTGGTGCAATGCTTGCATTTCAGAAACCTGGGGCATAAGGTGCAATACTTAGTATTTTTTCAAGGTAGGGCCTAGAAAACAATTGGGAAGAGGCTTTTTGAATGCAAGCACAAGGCAGGATAGAGGCTAGACAGAGCCATCAATGAATTCTGCTGTAGTGGTAGACAGCCCATGCACAAACCTATGAACTACTTACGTATTTTTTGCTATCTTGTGAAAACTTCCCGGAATTTGAAAATATTCTTTGCCAATTTTATTTTGTCAGAAAAACTACTTCTGTAGTTGGAAGGAAACAGTGATGGTGGACTCCTAAAATGTGCTATTCCCAAAGACATAACATTGAACCCAGAAATTTCTCTCACCCCTCTCCTAGGAGAAATTATTTTCACTATGGGTTCTGCAATTTTGCGAATTCACCTAACAGGCAAAGCTCAGGCCCCTCTGAACTTGGCATCAAATATCTTGACATGTCTGTCCTCCAAAGCACTATTGGACTTGTGTGTTTACCAGCCACAATTCTTTGCAGGTATGAGGAGAGTGCTGTTTCCAAAGTCGGTTCTCTCAGTCTTTCCATTTTCTGTAGAGACTTTCCAACAGGAGCATCTTCTGGCAACACCTACTCTAGTTGTTTCTTGCATGTTTTAAGTCTTTCTAGGTCTCTACATGGAGAGGTAATGGAGATAGAGGCTGAATTAATTTCTTCCTTAAAGCTGAAGTAAGGTGCTATTCTGTAAGACTGATATCCCTTTGTAGATTATAATAAGAATGTACACGCACTGCGGAGGTGATGGGGTGGGGGCGTGTATAGAAATTCTAGACATGGGATCCAGAGGGAAATGCAAGGCCAAATCTGTGCGCCACTTGAGTTTTTGTGATTCTCGTGACAGTTTCTAGAAAATGGAATGAACTTCAGTTGATTGTTGTTCGTTCTCTTTTCTAACCCTGTTAGTAAGGCATTAGTTTAGAAAATCTTAGTAGGCATAGAGATTGGGGACAGGCTGCATTGAGGCAATGATTATGCACAAGGGACACTCTTAATACAGAGATTCTTTTGTTCATTTAGCCACTAAAGGGCAAGTGTTGTCCTGTATTGTTATGTGTCTACTTTATCCTGTCATATTTTCATGCCTGGAGTTTTCATAAAATCCCATCCTACACTAGGAACCCAAGCTTCACCTCCTGTGTTCCACCTTCCTTCTGATCTGTGGGTAGTTTCTTTTTG
This sequence comes from Mandrillus leucophaeus, assembly GCF_000951045.1. Classification (NCBI taxonomy): domain Eukaryota; kingdom Metazoa; phylum Chordata; class Mammalia; order Primates; family Cercopithecidae; genus Mandrillus; species Mandrillus leucophaeus. The sequence continues at coordinate 2,664,558 of NW_012103243.1, forward strand.
CATGGTAGGCTGATGATTGCTGGGAGTGAAACTTTTTCTTTTCACATATTGCTTTAATTCCAGTTTAATGGTGTGGTTTGTGGCTCTCTGCTTGCAGTTTCAGTTCCTGTTTAAATACTAAAATCTATTGTTTGTCTCCATTTCTAGACAACATAATTGCGTTGCTAACTGGCAGGAGCAATTAAGTGTACAACATTATGAAGAAATAAAGGTTCCAGGCCCTAAGATGTAACTCGATTTCTAATTACACTGAATCACCTCTGCAAGGGTGGTTTGTAAGGGCTGAAGAATGCATGTAACAAAGAACTAGGGTGTAAGGAAATAGGACAACAATTCAGTGGGGTTTTGGTGAGTTGGTCTTCTCTAAGCGGGTGCTTGTCATTGAGCAGAAGATTAGTGACTATTTCTATTCCTAATGTGGGTTCAGGATGTGTTTATTATTTTCTGGTTACTAGAGACAGTAATTCTCTGTGGCTTCTTTGGAATTACTATAGACATTAGGAAGTTGTTCTTGGGGACAGTATGTTTGGGGAACAGAAGGAGCATGTGGCCTTTGTGGTGAGAGATTTAAAAAAAAGTATACACAGAACATTTAAAATTCTTACCTTTAAAGATACATCATTTCAGCCAATCTTGGGGTACTTGACCTGCAGTAAAACCTTGAAGGAAAAGGAGTTTTACATAGTCAGAGAAAATCTGACAATTGAATAAAACCATGATACCCTAGACCCCTAGACTGGGCTTCTGTGTGTGTGTGTGTGTGTGTGTGTGTGTGTGTGTGTGGTTGGGGGCAGGGTTCGCAGCCAGGATTGGCAGGGTGGTCATCCTTTTTGATGGAGCACAATTTTTCCAGCAGTGGGGACTCTGCATGGAATGTTTATTGCTAAGCAAGTCATCCACATGGCACTGTAGGCCATTTGCGTGTAACAGTATGTTGCAGGCTGCAAAGTTAATGTGGTTAATATTCAACTGAACTTTTGGGGGGTGACTAATCCCTTAGGCAGATTTGCCAGGAAAGGCTACACATTAATAGTACTCCAAATTAGATACCCACAAGTGGATAGCCACATGTGTTATCAAATGTAAAGCATTCCACCATTTCACCCAAACTCAGGACCTAGGTGCTATTTAATGATGTGTAAGCTGGAACCCTCACCTGCCCTGAACCCATAACTCTTGGGAAGAAGTGAATCACCTTGAGTGCACGTACATTTTACCTATTCTTTATTTAACTGTGAGTGTTTTTTTCAAAACTCTTGCCATTTGCAAGGTCTTCTAATAAATATGACTGATTTGGTTCTGATTCTCTGCTAAGTTTAATTGAAATGAGCATTTCTTGGCATCTCTTCCTTTTCCTTAAAGGGAAGGAAGATGTTCTGTCCCTCCGTTTGGCCAATGGGATGGATCCAGAAGAGTATCTAGTCAGCAGGTAGAGCTGTGGCTGTCACACAGGTGACAGGTCAAGCTCTTTATGCCTCCAACTCAGATAGGAATTAAATTACGAGTTGCAGAAAGCTGTATGGGGCTCAGCAGGCTAGATGAGAGGTCGGGCAACTAAAGGCAAGGTGTGAAGTCACCATGCATGGCTGACCTCAGTGGAGAATAGTGGGGCAAAGGTGGTCCTCTGCTGGGGGTCATGGGCTTAGTTCTTATCATTTTACAAGAATTTTTCTTTTTCAGCTATTTCTTCTCTCATCTCAGGCCATGTATTATTCCAGATAGGAATAATGTATAAAAGAGAGAATAGAAAAACAAAATGAAAATGACTTACCAGGACTATGGAAATTAAATGGTAGTGTAGCTATCTAACCATATATTAGATATTTTCCAGGATCTTCCTAGGACATTGGCGTGGCCCTTCCTCTTGAAAACAATTTATTAATATAATGAACATTCACCTGTTGATTTTCAGGATATTTGACTTTGGTTATGTCCTGGTCCTGAGTTTCTATAAAGTAGATAGGGGCTGTGTTTGGAACCACAAGCGTATGGCCAAAGACAAGGGGCCAGGCTTGTAGAGATTACTCTTTTTTTCTGGTGAACAGCTTTAGCAGGTGGGAGGAAGAATATTCGCATGTGAAAATGACTAAAATAGAGTTTTCAATGATCTGTGGACATCCTTTGATTTCCCCACTGTCTTTGACAAAAAACAGTTAAATTTCTTGTGCATATACTTTTTCCCCAATTGATTTATGCTAGAAGTTAGAACCAAAAGCTCTGGACAGACTTTACTTAAGATTTTTTTTTTTTTTTTAGGAGAGATTTATTTTTGTCTGCAACTATTTGAAATAGATGTCACTCTACTAAGCATTTATTTTTAATGACTGAAACTGGCAAAATCATTCTGCAGAAAAATATGCTAAATAATTCTTTCCTTGTTTTCACAAAACAAAAGCACTCTGTGGATGCCTTTTCCTGATTCCCTAGATTTCTAAATACATTTTTAACCTGATGATGCTGTAGACTCCGGGACTTATCGAGCACAGCTGTTTGGCTTTTAGCATTGCTCCTGGTCCCTTAAGCCTTCTAGCTTTGGGGTCCTGAGCAGGATAACTAGGAAGGTGGTGAGTGTACGCAAGGGCTCCATAGTCCTGGTGCTGCTGCTTCCAAGCTGAGTGGCCTTGGGCATGTTACTAAAACTCTTCATGCCTCAGTTTCCTCCTATGTAAGTGGGAAGGATGTTTTAAAATATATCTCTGCTGCTAATTGGCTGAGTAATCTGGAGCAAGTCACCTAACCTCTCTATACCTCAATTTGCTCATCTATAATAAAATGCAGACAATAATAGTGGCTCCCTCATAGAGCTGTTCTGAATATCAAATGAGGTGGTGAATATTAAAGCACTCAGAATAGTTCGTGGTATAACAAGTGCTTATTATTCCTACAACTGCTAGGAAGGAAGCCCTGAGATGTAGTCATGGAGAAGTAAAAGATGATAAAGTGGTTGAAAAGAAATGGGGACAATGAAGGAAAGACGGGGTGGAGAGAAAAAAATAGAGATTAATAATTAAGAAAAGAATAAATGCATTTGATGGTGAAATTGAATGATTTTTGAATGATGCTCATGTCTCCAGGCTTTGGTGTGTTCGTCTCTTACATTGGAATTGGAGTGGGTGTGGGTGGGTGTTTGTGGAGGGGGTGATTGGGAAGATCCTTCTTGGCACTAATCTCTCTGGTGGTGTCCTCTGAAGCAGCCATGACAAACTACCTACCTGTCCTAGCCTGAAGTTATGCACTGCTCTAATTTTTTTTTTTTTTTTTAAATGAAGTCTCGTTCTGTCGCCCAGGCTGGAGGGCAGTGGTCTAATATGGGCTCACTGCAACCTTTGCCCCCTGGGTTCAAACGATTCCCCTGCCTCAGCCTCCTAAGTAGCTGGGATTACAGGAGCCTGCCACCATGCTCAGGTAATTTTTTTTTTTTTTTTTTTTTTTTTTTTGAGACGGAGTCTCGCTCTGTCGCCCAGGCTGGAGTGCAGTGGCACGATCTCGGATCACTGAAAGCTCCACCTCCTGGGTTCATGCCATTCTCCTGCCTCAGCCTCCTGAGTAACTGAGGCTACAGGCGCCTGCCACCACGCCCAGCTAATTTTTTTGTATTTTTAGTAGAGACGGGGTTTCACCGTGTTAGCCAAGATGGTCTCGATCTCCTGACCTCGTGATCCACCTGCCTCGGCCTCCCAAAGTGCTGGGATTACAGGTGTGAGTCACAGTGCCCTGCTGTACAGCTCTAAATTTCTTTGAAAACCCCCCACAGTTATGTCCCTGCTGTTAACCACAAAACCATTTTGTGTTTCAAATGTATTTTTTAGGTTTATGATATCTTGAATTTCCTTGTATGTCACGGCTGTATCTTCTAGCTACCATCTCCGTTTAAAAGATGGCTCATCTGCTCGTGCATTGGCACGCATGGTGACTTCACAGGATGATCTGGAACTAGTTAGCTCTGATGAACAGTTAGGGATGGCTGATGTTTGACAGAGGTTCTGATTGTTAGATGGATAAATATTCTCCTTTCCCATCCCTAACCTCTGGTTTTTGGGGCAAGGGTCGGGGTGGGGAAGTGAGTGGCCAGGGAGCAAATCATTTCATGACAGAGACACACCAAGGATGTCCACACCCTTGTGATTGTTCCAGGAAAGCACCCCAAGGAAGGAGATTTCCAGAGTTGTTTGCATATGGGTGGAAATGACTTTGTAAATTGCAACTGATGTTATATAAATTTCGCTTTTGAAGATTTTGCCCTCATTCCAAGTAATTCCAGAAATGGCAAAAACCCACCCTCACTCCAAAGGGTGATTTCAGTGTCTCCAGGCTCTACCCCTGCACTGAAGACCTGGCTTCATGGCACATCGAACTTCTCCCACCAGAAGTGGGAGTAACTTGAAGCTCCAGAAAAGTCCCTCTGGATGCCATGGAGGTGCAGATAACAGGAATAGTTTCCCTGAGAGTCTCTGGGAACCCTCCTCCTGGTGTCTGGTATTCTGCTTTCCTTCCTGTACCCTCCAGATGGGCCTTATCGGTTTACATGGTATTGCTATATGATTGCAGCTGATTCCATTTCTGAAATATATTAATGGAGAGGTAAATGGCAGGAAAATCTTAGGGAATCTTTTAGAGACACATTGGTTTTTGTTCAAGTTTGTGTACATTTTGATAGTACATAAATTAAATTAATATATTGCATTAGCTTCTTTTCTCCATTGTGAATGGATCTCGGCCAGAGTAGAAAAAAAGTAATGGTTTGATAAAAGGTAACGGATTTGGCTATTTTCTGTGCCTCCACACTAGATTAGCATTCAGAAATGTGTTCATCCCAGCACACAAAAGGAATATTTATTTAGAAGACAACACTAACTTAAACTCTAGATTCCACTGGATTGTTAGTCTTCCTCCTTTCCTGCCTTCTTTCCATCCATCTTCCCTGCCTTCCTACCTTCCTCCATCCCTTCCTTACTTTCTTTCCTCCTTTCCTCCTTCCTTCTTTCCAGTAGATACAACTTGAGTGCCTACAATGGACAGGTATTGCTCCAGATGTGGGGGATGCCACACTGAACAAAACAAAGCATACATTGCTTCCTAAAGCCCTAGAAGGGCCATTTTACTCAGTCATGAAATGCTACAGTCACCAGACATACCTGTTGAGGTGCCAGGCAAGCACAGGGTCGATGCCACCATTAATCCAGCCTGGGCAACTGCTGTTGCTGCAGCCTTCCAGCCGTGAGGACCATGGGGAAAAACTCATTTGCCGTAAAGTACAATCAGCATTAAAAAAAGCGACCATCAGTAAATTTGGGAAGTCTTAGTTTTAATTTCCTCACCTCACTGTGTGCAAATGAGCGACTTGCCGTTTGCATATGGGAATCCTGTCATAACAGTTTCAGGAAGTGATTTGTTAATAATCAAGTTCTCTGAATGGCCCTAAATCGGTAATTGATGTGGGTCTGGATAAAGCAACCCTTCCACCCGCCTATTTTGGGGACCATTTTTTTTGGCAGGGTCTGAGCCAGAATGAAAACTAACCATCAGAACAAAATTTAGGACAGCTGGGATGCTTTGCAGCAAAGACTTTTGGCTCCACAGTTCAAATAATCACAATAGCAGCTCAATTTAGCCTTTGGCTGAATGGCTTTGGCAGGGCACAATGAAAAATAATTATTTCATGGCCTGCTTATTTTTCCCTTAACCAATAAACTCTCAGACCTCTTCAGGCTTATGTAAATATTCTGCTGTGGATGAGGCCGAGCACACCATAATATCCCTATTTAGGAAATGGTTGTATTTTACCCTTGTGGGGTGGAAAGCAAAACTTAACAACTTTTTGCAGTATCTATTTAGAATGGGGAAAAGAAAAAAGATGGGAGGACATTTAAGAGCTGGAAAGCGAGCCCATAGTCACAGCTGCAGAGGGAAAAAGTTTAAGTCCCAGGCCCTCACTTAGAAGACAGGGCATTAGGATGGGTTATTTTAACCGATGTGGAAGGAGCAATATTGTGCATAAGTGTAGTGTAATGTCAGCAAGAGACAATGGTTCAATCCTTCGTAGCTGTAGCTTTTTAGACTGTGTAAAACAGTTCTCAAAACTTTTTATTAAGTGCTTGCCTGATTTGCTCTCATTACATTCAATGTGCTGTAACTCTCTGTCCCTGTTTCATAAGTCCTTGCTTTTGCCCTGGGTGATTTGAATGGAGTCATGGAGAGGTGGATGGGATAAATTAAGCATGGCAACAAGCCTAACAGCTACCCTAGACCTGAAGCCCTTCAAGGTTTTTGCTCAAATCCCATCAATCTCCTGTATTTTATATCTGCCTTTTCAGGTCAGCTGCATCTTAGTGCAGGGCATCTGTGCCACTTGATGACCAATTCCTATTCAATGAGAGTCCATGGCTTTGCAGCTCAGTTGGTCAAAGCAGAGCGTTAATGAGATCGGTCATGGGTTTGATCCCTGCAGGAGCCAGTTAACTCCATTCTGTCCCATTAACCCCTGCCAGCTGCCTTAGGTCACGGGTGGAATGGGGTGAAAGAGTGTGAATGGCTCACCACAAACCATCCTCTCTACGGGGCAACCAGTTAGTCCCACTAACAGTGGGTCCAGAGTGTTGTCTGTGAACGTGAGGAACAGCAGATGGGTCATTAGAAACAGAGAAACTACCATGAGCCTAATGCTACTTCCTCTCCCTTTTGTGTGAGTGAATGTATCTCTCTCTCTCCCTCTCTCTCTGTGTGTGTGTGTGTGTGTATATGTATGTGTGGCAGGGTTGGGGGGTTCTCCTAATATGAAAGGGTAGCCTTTCTTTGCTTTGCAAACCCTGTACCAAATCAAGCTCATACTATGAGCCTCATGATCTGGGTTTAATGAGTGGCATTTCTTCTCAAAGTATCTTTAAAAAAATTGGTAGTCATGTCATGCGTCAGGATGAATTTCTAAATGTAAATGAGATTCTCTCAGTAATTTATTTACATTTGTTTTCAGCACAACAAATGAGACATCACGTAGCTTCATAATTTTCCATGACCGAGTCACCAGCATGCAGTGTGTAATTTACCATGATTTAAGATGCTTATCTGTAGATTTTTCAACAGCACCTTATAAGTCTTAAACAAGAGAAAGACCTCCTCTGTCCCATTTCACTTCTTGTTCTCCTTGTCCTTGCTCCCCTCGAACAAGTGTCCTGGGCCCACTAAAATCTGTAATTGTGCTTTCATCTTTGGAGGATTTTGTGTGGAGGGTAGAAGATACTGGTCATTTCTCCGTTTCAGGTAGGGCTATTATCAAGACAAAGCTCTGATATGAAGGAGAGGAAGGCAGTATTTCTCTTTGGATATTAGAATGTGTGAATTCACATAAGTTACCTTTCAAGACTCAGTTTCTTCATTGTAAAATCTCGTGGTAGATAATCCCTACAGTTAAGCAATAGCACTCTAGGCCAAGGCAGAAGATAGACTGTGTCTGATGGATAAGTATTTTACAAACTCCACCCAGAAGTTCTGCTAATTTGTCATATTTTACTGGAGTTTTCCTACATTTTTATTTTTAAAATGTGGTACTGTGATATCAGCTCTCCTTAGTGGTTAATTCATTGTCACTGAAGTACTATTTTTCCCCAGGATTATTTCATGCCTCCTTATTTATTTGAGCAAAACCATGTGAGGGCATACCAGGACCTTTGTGATTTAGGGAAGAGGAGAAAAGGGAGAGTGTTCTGTTACTTATTCTGTGACTTTGACTGAGCATGTGGCTGAAGGTCCATGACAAGTAGTATTAGGGATACCAGAGTTCAGGTCATTTTATCTGGGTACCTGATCCTCGGGTAAAAAAGTACCATACCCTAACTCTAAGCAGTCACCCAAATCAGTACATATGAGAAATACTTTCTAATTAGAGCTAAGATGTAGAAAGAGATTTTTGAAATATGTTCTCTAAGTGAAAATTTTTAGCTTTGCTCAATAAACAAGAGCTTTCTATGAGACAGACACTATACTGGTCATAGAGCATGAATAAGATAAGACAGAGCCGTTCTCACCTGGAGATGACTCTGCTCTTCCTAATGTAAAAAGAAACCTGGTTTCTATAAAGACAAAAATGATAAGTGGAAGAAAAGAACCAATATGACAGGCTCAGTGTTTCCTAATACATAAAGTATCTTTAATTATTCATCCCAAATACCCTTGGAATGTACTAGTTAGTAGTGTCTCTGAATAGTATCTGAATCCTTCAGACGTGTTTCGGTCCTTGCAGGTTTTCCTATCAAGACTATCCTTGCACACTCTAAGCATTTTTCTTCCTGGAACATTTTTCTCCTTACCATGGATATGCTTGTGCGGTAGACGCCAGGGATTTTCAGACATTGTCATGTAGAGCAAATGTCACCAACACATGAAGTAACTCCCCTGGAAGTGGTGGGAAAGTCATGCCTTTATGAAAAATTCTATGGACCTAAGTCCTCTCTCTGCATTTTTCTCTCTCTGAAAGCTTTCCAACTTGAAATCAAACTCTTGTTGGTTAAATTCTAATCTTCGTCTAGTGCTAGTGATACCTGCTTAAATGCTTTGTATTTCCAGTTTTAGGAATATACTAAGGTAAAAAGGAGAGAATTTTGTTCAACTTGAACACCAGACTGTTTAATAGTTCTTCCATGAGAACTACAGTTAGAGAACAAACCTAAATTTTATCTGAGAAATAAAAGACATCTGAACTTTTCTCCAACTTTAAAGTTAGTGAGTGGTGGCTTTTCATATACCTTGAACATCTGTAGTTTTGATGAAAAGTTATAGGAAGCACTTTTATTCATGAAGCAGATGCTCACTAAGCACTCGCTTTGTAAAGTGCCTGTGCCAGTTTGCGGTACCAAGGATGCCTATTTAAGAGTCTGAGAAGAGGAGTAGATGTATAATTATAGCAAGTAATTGTGCCACAATGCAGTCCACGTGGCAATGTGATAAGGGCATGATGGCCACCGGCTAAAGACAGCATGAGTGTTAGAAGAAATGTGGAAAGGACAGGGTGGACTTCAGAGATGACATTTTTTTTGAGAGAATGAACAAAGAATGAGTAATAGTTACCTGGCAGACCTAACTGGGGAAGGACAGTCATAGCAGAAGGGACGGTGTGAGCAAAATGCAGAGGTAAGAAATTGTATATTCACTTGTATATTCACTGTGAAATTGTATATTCACAAATGCAAGTCATTTGGCTGGCCTGGAATATGGGCTTTGTGGATGGGGAAGGAGGGAGCTGAGCAGCAAAATGAGGCTGGAAAAAGAGGCAGGAACCAGCTCAGAAAAGGCTTTGTGCACGATATTAAAAAAGTTAGATCTTGTTGAGTAGAATTATGGCAGGGCATTGAAAGATTTTAGCAGAAAGGTGTCACATCTCAATTTTCATTTTAAGAAGATCTCTCGCTGCTGGGTGGAGGATGGGTTGGAGGGAAATGGGACCAGTCTAGGACACTGTCATCGTATTTGGGAGTGTTTGTCTTCCTATTATGCTTGAAAACTTGTCCTAGCAATGTGGAGACTGGAGAGTATTAAAAGAAGGGCAATGGAATGATAAGTTAAAAAAAAAAAGTTGAGGTATTAGATTAGGAAGGAAAGTGAAATGAGAATAATTTAATTGAGATGCAGAATGGCTAGGAAGACATTTAATAACCATTATTTCCATAGTAAAGTGTGGTTCGTATGTTGGTTTATTAGTTCAAATGCAATATCTATTTATCCATAATTCTGAATTGTTGCTGGTTTTTATTTTTAAATTCATTGTATACATTTGGCCACGAAACTTATTTGGCAGCAAAATCTGACCTTGACTGACAGCAGGCAATTTATATTCTTTTGTTTATTCCACTAAGTGTCAATATTCATATCTTTTGCTGCAGGAATATTAACGTGTTTGATTATGGCCCTGCTGAGGGGTTACGCAATCGATGGTGTGTGCCTTTTGTTATTGCTGTTTCTGCTACTGCTGCCACTATGAACTATTACTGTCAACTAACATTTATATAGCATAATAGAGTTTTCAGGATATTTAAGAATTTTTTATTTTAATTGATTTTTTTCCAGAAATCTTATGGGGTAGATACTATTGTTACCTCATGACAAACACATGAAGAAAACTGAGGCATAAAAAAGTGAGGTGACTTGCCTAAAATAACAAATTTGAGAAGGAGTCAACCTGGAAATTAAACTCTAATTTTCCCTCTTTCTATGACTTTAAACAGGATAATCAAAAATGCCCTGAGAGTGGAACACTGCGAACAGTGGAGTGGTTTTCTCCCTTTTTTTTTTTGGAGTTCTATAGATTCTCTTTTCTCCAGGGATCTTGTAAATAAAAAATCATGCTAGATTCAGTTGTGTCTGATGTGACTCAGATATGATCCGGTCTGACAGCAGCATAAATAATAACATTTTCATTTATTCTCAGTGTGAATGAGGCTGAGAGGGGTTGTTTTTATTATATTAGGTTTTCTGCATTTGTGTATTGGTAACTTTCACTGTAATGTATTGCATTTTCCCCCTCCCTGGGTAGAAGCTGTAGTGAAAAGACTAGTGTGATGGCCATAGATTACACTCTACTCCACAAGATAGTACAGCTGTAGAGCTGGTCATTGGATAAGCTAACTGTTTACAGTTCTAAAATAAGAAGCTTTTTACTTGTATATCATAGCAGAGCATTCTGTCCCAACTTCTGATCTATAGCATGCTTATTGCTGAAGTCAACATCCTAATGCTACCAAAAAGTAAAGCCCTACATCACTTATTGATTTGCAGTCTGTTAAAAAGTGACAACAGGCTTTTCAGTTATGTCTCTTAGTAAAAGAGTTTACCTATTGGATTTTCAATTGTCCTGTATTGCATGAGGATAAACTGTATGGACGTATGCCTAGATATATAGGCATCAGATATTCTAATTGACAATTACAGTTTGCAAGTGAATTACATAAATACTCATTGCTTACCCCAGATTAATAATTTAATGCCATTGGCCAAATTGGATCCATTTATAGCAAAATATAGCAGAACACCTAGCTTTAGAGATGTGATCAGCAAAGCCAAATAGAGGAGATATAAGGAAAACTCTTTTGAGGGTTCTTTTCCTGAATTTGTAGGTAGGGTTACTCCTACAAATTCAGTTATAAATTTGTTACTTATTGTTACAAATTTATTACTTATCAATGTACTCATTTATAAGTGTATGGCTACAGGGAACAAATGCTAAAACAGGATTTCCAGCCCAGAGACTTCCCCCCAGTGATGATAATGACAATGATGATGAGGATGATGATGATAATCGGCAGTAGAAGTTGGAGAATGAAGGAAGGAAGGAGAAGAAAGATGAAAACAATAATAATAACTTAGATTTGGAGAGTAGTTTATAGTTTTTCTAAATGCTTTCTGGGTTGTAAGGGAGGCAGGGTATTGTTTTAAAGATGAGATGGTCTCAACTAAATTGTTACTTGCCCAAGATCACATGTGAGATCACATGAGAAGCCAAATTCCAGCTCATCTGACTCCGAATTTAGTAATTGTTCCATTATACAATCTTCACAAAAAGGAAATGACACTTGTCTTCATTAAAAATATATGAATAATGTTATATTTGTGATGAGTAATCTGCAGAGCATCTCAGTCTACATTATGATAATATATTCTCAGCACTTTTAAACATTTTCTTCAATTGAATTTTATTCTCACACTATCACTCACTTCTTTTCCTAACCTCTTTTATTTTGTTCATCATTTTTCTCTGTTCTAAGATCTCCCTTCCATTCTCCTCCACCAATCAGCTATAAGAAGGGGAAGGTAACATCAACACAAAATTTCCAAGCATATTTCTTTCTCATTTTAAATCTAGTCCCCACCATTCACCTGAAGTCAGCAGTTCGAGACCAGCCTGGTCAACATGGCGAAATCCCATCTCTACTAAAAATACAAAAATTAGCGGGGTGTGGTGGCATGCACCTGTAATCCAGACACTCAGGAGGCTGAGGCAGGAGAATCATTTGAACCCGGGAGGTGGAGGTTGCAGTGAGCCGAGATCATGCCATTGCACTCAGCCTGGGCAATAAGATTGAAACTCCATCTCAAAAAACACAAAAACAAAAACAAAACAAAACCTAGCTGTTCCCCCTCATCCCCCACACAAACAAAATCTCAGGTTCCTGAAATATCAAACCATGCTTGCCATACATAATTAACATCCTCACAAATCTCTTGCATCTTATATAGGTATTTTCAGGAGGTGAGAAAATATGATGGAGTACACAACTTTAGTTAATTAAGGAAATTTCCATGTATCAAGATGACATAAACACTTAGCGCTCCTGTATAGAGAAAAACAACCCTATAAACCTCCTCCAATGGAATGATGAAAGAAAAGATACTAGTTTGAGCCAAGTTTCAAGGAAATAAATTTATGTTTTATATGTTTTACTTTGTCTAAACTGTGAGTTTAATTCTTATTTACATAGTGTACATCTGAAACATTATTAAGGTGAAAGTTTGCTTTTCCAGCAGTGTCTGGATGATGGCCCTTAACAAATGCAAAATTTGACATTCATGTAAAAGGGAGTGAAGAAGGACCAGTAAAGAGATGGTAGAAATTGAATGCAGCCAGAAAAACACAAAATAATACAAACAATCAGCCCCTGCACTATTTTCAGAAATCCAGAAGCTAACCTACCCAGGGTTCTGCACTGTGTGGATATGTGGAGTAGTATAGGGAGGTACCTGTTGTAAAGAAAAGAGATGATTGGATTCGGATTCATAGAAAGCTGAGTTTAGAGAAGGGTCGATCTTCTTTATTTACAGAGCAGATTGTTCAATGGTGTTTCTGCTTTTTTTTTTTTTGGTCATTTTTCTAAGTGATGCTTGGAATGTATTCAGAATTCAATTGGTTTGGGAGCTGTAATGAATCTCTGGAATGAGCAACCTGAGAAATAGAAGATTTGGGGCTGATTAGGATTTGATGTAGAACTTCTGCATCTTATTTAATCATCTACTCAAATCTCCAGGAGGCTACTAAAGGTATAGAATAAATAAATGAATAGAGATAAAAATAATTGAACCAACTTAAGTCTAAGATAACTTATATGCTCCTCTTTTAACTTGCATATATTTTCTCATCACCTGAATTTGCTCTTTAACATCCTAAGATGAAGAAGTTGCCCAGTAAATACAGCCCCAGGATGGAGCGGATAGGTGACCCAAGTCCATGGTTACAGTAGTTGAAAATTTGTTTGGGATGACTGTTGAATGCCTTTTATTACTTTGATTTCCTTTCCTGTATGATTTTATTAGGGCCAGTATCATAGGGGAAATGTGAAGGACAAACAACCAATGAGAGAAAACCATATGGGAAAGCACTTGTTTTAAAGAAAAAAGTGATGAATCCATATGCAGAACAGAGCAGTACAGAATGAAAACTATGGCAGGTTTTGACAGGTATGTTAGAAAAGAGTCACTGAACAATTTCCTATTAATTCTGGGGCACTTATACTATTTTTAAAATATCCCACAAACCTTTGCCTGACAAAAGAAGAGTACGAAATAAAGCCTTAGTCTCTGCAATGACAGCTGTTCCCATAGCAACCTGTCTGTCAGTCAACACCCACTTCATCCAGCTTCAGAAAACACCCCCAGAAATAAATGTCAAAAGTCTTATGCAGGTTCCAAATTTAAATCAAACTTTAAAATAAATTAAAATAAGAACCCAAACACCCACAGCAGTCACAAAAGTAAATTTTGGAAGGAGGGAAAGGGGGTAAAAAACAAAGGTCAAAGGAATCCTCCAAGCAGATGCAAGAAGTCAAAGAAGGGTGGATAGACACCCTTCACTCCTTTCGAAGCATCACTCTGATCAAGCGTTATTCACCTAGGTGGGCACTAAATGCAATGGGTTCATATCTTGTTCCTCTTGCTTTGATAGTTGGCTTTCATTTTCATGATTATCAAATCATATTTACCCTCTTCATTCACTCTGGTGTGCTAATGTTTCAGCCCCTCATTTTAACGGTAAGAGGTGAGACAAGATTCTAATTGCCAGTCAGGTGGACCACTGTGCTTGGCCACTCTTTCAGGGGGATGACATTTAGTTAATAGTGACTGGCTCTCCTAGCAATTAAAACGATCTCACATGCCATCCTTAGGTCCTGTGTTGCTAATGTATGCTCCAAAAAGTAAGCACTAAATAATCTTTTATCCAGAAATGAAATACATTTAAAGCCTAATGTCACACTTCAGGGGTAAATGATAAGTCTTAACTTCTCTTTTCTGTGAGCCCTAAATTATCTGGCAGAGGGGCATTTAAAGGAACTGCAGTTTGTCGGAGGTTATGGACTGTCTGTCCTTCAAAAAGCTATAATGTATTGAGTTTACTTGTTCAAATGTCCATGAACATGGAAGCAAAACAACAAAAGTTATGCAATTTTACATTATTTGTTGCCAAATTTAAACTTGTTACTCAACATCATGTTAGTTCTCAGTCTGTTTGTTGCGTTAGTGTAATGCAGTCTTCAGACATCCCTTTGGCATCCTAAGGTTATATCTGCTTTGCTCAGTGAACTAATGGTCACCTTAGCTGCACATACTTTTTCTTGGCATCTAATAAAGAGAGCTGCTTATAGTTTTGTTATGGGTTGAATTGTATACTCCAAGAAAGATATTTTGGAGTCCTAACCTCCAGTACAGAGGAATGTGACCCTGTTTGGAGACAGGGTCTTTTCAGAGGTAATCAAGTTCAAATGATGCAAGCAGGGTAAGCTCCAATCCAAGATGATCCTCTTATAATAAAGGAGAAATTTGGATACAGAGACAGAGACAGACATGCATAGAAGGAAGACATGATAGGAAGAAACTCAACCATCCACAAGCCAAGAACAGGAGACTGGAACCTTTTCTCACAACCCTCAGAAGGAACCAGCCCTATCAACATCTTGATTTTGAACTAAGTCGTAGAGCTGAGATAATATATTTCTGTGGTTTACGTCACTCAGTTTGTGGTACATTGTTATAATAGCCCTAGGGCAAACTACGGATAGAAATCCTGAGGCTATAATACAGCAATATTCAAAGAACTCAGAAACAAAAGGAGCAAAGATTCTTGCTCACTTGTCTGTGTATGAAATTAGCTTGAGAACTCGCTGGCCAAAGTGTAGCTACTGAGGGCAAAGTGGGAGGCCAGTGGGGAGAGGCAGCTTGAGGAACCTGTGGAAGGAAAGGACAGAAGAAGTGTTCTTGTACTCTGTAATTTCCTTAGCCTAAACTTAGCCTCTGAGTTTGCCTTTTCTAAATTGCCAGTGTCAGTGTCATTTTCTTGCTATCAGTAACTCAAAACGAGGGTTTTCTAATACTATCTAGTTAGGAGCTATTTCAAATGCTGTCAAGCTACGTATGCAGCAGTAGCAGTTTCCAACATAATGGGTGGAGTTCATGAGTTTCTTTTTCCTACATTTTATGCATTGAGAGTTTGGGGCCCCTGTGATCACATCTTATCGTTTTCATTATTTACATTTGCAGATATTGATTGCATATCTCTTATGGGCATAAACACTTTCAAGTTTTATTAAAATCTCAAATTCTCAAGGAAAAAGTCTTAAGTGCTGTAGAAATAGATGGGTTTCTCAGAAGACGGGCCAAAAGCCTTTGATGGCAATCCACTAGAATGATGGCATCCACATCAGAGGCAGATTTGTTAAGAGATGGATGAAACTGAAGCTCTAGGTCACCTCACTTTCATGGTTCCCCTCCAAAGTTTTGCTTATAACTTTACATTTATATTTGTGTACTCATCTTCTTAAAAAGGGTCCCTTTTCAACTGCATACCTTTCAGATACCTCAAAACCTGAATGCCTCCCTCATTCCAATGATGGTAGTAGGGCTTCTAGGAATCTGTAATACTGCAGAGGGAGCACAAGCTAGCTCAAAGAGAAGTGAAAACAAGGCTGTATACAAAACTTGGGGCTAAAGAGATAAGTAGTTCAAATTAGGTAAGTGCTAAGAAACTAGACATCCAGGCTGACGTGGGCCAGAGGGTGAGCCTGGGGACAGAGTAGTCACAAGAGGAGGAAGGCGATGCAGCCTGAAGCTGGGAAGTCAGGATCACAGAGGAATCCCTGGAGAATTTAGATTAGGAACTAGATATGAGGTACCCACAGTGAGGTGTGTGTTTGTGGATATGTGGAAATTATGTCTTCTCCAAGACAAAACCAATCCCAAAGCAAGGAGAGAAGGGGCTAGGTTCTCGACTGGACCTATTGAAATGAGGAGTGAAGATTTTTTTATTTCCTTGGGAGAGTATCTAGCAATGCTTTGCATATAGACAGCCAACTAATTAGCTAATGTGTAGAGAAAGCGGGATAGTATGCAACCATTTAGCCACTCGCAGCCTCTGTTCCCTCCTGAGCCAGTGAAATGATTCAGCTTAATTCATGGTTTACCAAGTCAACACTCAAACTAGCTCCAAGGAAGGCCAGCCTTGGTTTCTGATATTGTAGTGTCCATGAATAAACCTGTTTATTGAATGCCAAATAACTCTCATTTCCTTGGGATTTCCTTTTATGTTCCCCGCAAAACCTAAAATCAGGAGAAACGGGTTTGGAAGACTGATTTTATAAATCAGATTCACTTGGCTTCCTTAAGTGATAGGCAATGTGTCATTTTCTCTGTAGAGTGTGTACGCAGCTGGGAAATGAGTTATTTATAATAATCAGACTTCACACGTATGTACATATTTGCATAGTAAGCACATCATATGGTACTATGAGTTAATGGCATTTGGTGGTAACCTTGGTATCCTCAGTATATCTAAGCAGTTAATGTGGTTTGTTAGAATTTGCAGGCTGTTGCCGATGAATATTTTAGCCTATTGGTGCTGCAACCTGCCTACCAGAGATTAAAGGCATTTTAAGTTCTAATCTGTCTCAAGGGATGGGTAAGGAGATAAGGGGCTGATATTCTACAGAAGAGAATTAAATTTCCCTACCCTCTTAATTTCCTACCTTAGCTTCCTGGCCTTCACACACCTACTTTAATCATATTTCTCATGATTTTCCATTCAAGGTTATTGTTTTCCTGGTCTTCGCCTATTTTATTCAAAGTCTCTTCGCCTTTTCAGACAGTTATTCTATATCTTCTTTTCACAGGGCCAAATTTGGTGTGGAGTTACATCTCCATCTTTCATTTGGTACCTTTGAATGAAAAGATACCCTCTGACAAGGCTCAGTTCTTTATGAGGATCACTGTCAAGCACATTGCTTGACGGGTGGCATATATGTGGGAGAATTCATTTGAACAGATTTTCTATCGAAGGATAAATACACCCCCAAATCACAATGGTAATCAGAGCCAGCCACCTCATTTCTGATGATTTTACAAATCAGTTGGTCTTCAGAGATGAGTCAACATGACACTGTGCCCACACTGAGTTGTTTTGGCTGCGGGGGTGGGGGTTGCTTTTCACTCTCTCTCTTTAAAAATTTCAGCTGCATTTGTGAGTGTTTTCATCCTTTGCTAAAATATGTTTTTAAAATTGTGATTAACAGTCATTTTCAGACCCAGATATTGGCTCTCTTTTGCCAAAGAGACACAGCATGAAGAACAGGCAAACAGCAAAATAATACAAGAGGGTATGTTTATTCATCAGAAATCGTGTTAATGACTACATCTGCCCCTCTCATTTTGGGCTTGCTGGGATCATCTCTGTACTTCTGATTTGTTGATGTTTCCCCCTACAGTGAAATCTCTTCATATTGTACCCCATCAATAAAATAGTGCCCATGGCTGGTCTAACGTTTATGCTCAGAGTGTAAGTTAGAGCAATTTAAAATTTGAAAACTATAATCAGGCTGGGCGCAGTGGCTCACGCCTGTAATCCCAGCACTTTGGGAGGCTGAAGTGGGTGGATCATGAGGTCAGGAGTTTGAGACCAGCCTGGCCAAGATGATGAAACCCCATCTCTACTAAAAATACAAAAATTAGCCAGGTGCAGTGGCAGGTGTCTGTAATCTCAGCTACTTGGGAGGCTGAGGCAGGAGAATCACTTGAACCCAGGAGGCAGAGGTTGCAGTGAGCCAAGGTCGCGCCACTGTACTCCATCCTGGGCAACAAAGAGAGACTCCATCTCAAGAAAAAAAAAAAAAAAAGAAAAGAAAACTGTACTCAATGGGATATGCTCATGGGAGACATGGATCTAGAGGTCTGGCACTCCCAGTGTTCCTTAAGCAACCTTCAGACCTAAAGTATTCTTGCCAAACACCATGAACAATAGACAATGAAGCTAATGTAGTAGCAGCACATCATGGAACACTGGGAAGTTTTATACTTGTTTTATAGCTTGCCATTTTAATTGTTTATTATTGTTTACTTTTCAAATGCAATAAAATCGTGAGCTTATTTGAATGACTTGGGCTGTCCCTCTGTGTCTTTTGGAGTTGAGAGCTTTAAGCCTCAAAGCCAGTGACCTGATCCCTTAAAGGTGTGGCATCCCCTGCAGGAAGTCTCAGCAAAAGTGTACATTATCTACTACCCTGTGGAATGAATTTTAAAGAGCAATCTTCAATATCATACATTAAAAAATAAGTCGACCAATATATAGATCACCCTGTGGGCCCTGCATTGTGCTGGGTGCTGTGAGAGAGGTAAGGGGGTACTACCTGGTTTTAAGCATGTAGCATTTAGATGGATCAGATTGATTTGAGTAGGAAGCATTTTAGTAACAAGGAAGCAAGGTGAAATTATGGAGATGGAAGTGAATGTGACATATTGAGCTGTAAAATATTTTTTTACCATGAAGAATGAGAATATTTTCACTGCTTCCAAATGAATTTCTGGACATATACAAAAATAATCCCCTCAAATATGATCACATCAGGTGACATTGAAATCTGACCACTAAAATCTCTGATTAAAGTCTCAAGATGGTGTCACTTCAGTTTCTAAGTCCTGCAGAATATACCTGGTTTTTGGTGGGAAGGCGTTCATTTAGCTAGCAGTTAGTTGGGGAACGCTAGTCTATTTAACCAGGTCTCTTTACCACAGAAGCAAGTGCAATTTGTTTCAACTCAATCACAGCGAAAAACCCTGGAGGTATGGACTTAAGTGGTATATCAAGAGCCATTGTCCCTGATTAATAAAATAAGACCTTTAAGATTTCTGGAAGTAGAAGCTGGGATGCTGTTTCACATGACAACTTGTCACAGACATCTGTGTTGCCTTTGGGGTTTAATTCATTATCAATATGTGTCTTCTCTACTCTTCTGTCTACTCCAAGAGTTCTCACAATCACTAGCAACACCAGCCTAGAGCCTAGAGAGTGCAAACAATCTAAGTAAATATACTATGTTTCCTATGCAACTTCAAGGAAGTCTTTCCCTACTGGTTGCCTTCTAATATTCCATTATGTAGATATTCTAGAGCAGTCACTGGAGTCCAGGGTTTGAATTCAGTTGCTAGATTATACTTTCGTTGAGCATATATTCTGACTGTGGAGAAATAATGCATGGAAAAAGCTCTGCATTTGGAATCAGAGGTCTATGTTCCAGATCTTAAGTTCTGCTGTTGAACTTTGTAACCTTGAACAAGTCTTTTGCTAAGATTCAAGTTACTCATCTGTAAAATGGAGAGAATAATAGTTACCTTGCCCATATCACACAGTGGCAGACAGGCTGAAAGGAATTAAAAGGTGCAAATGGTTTGTAGTGGTGAAGATTTTAATGTCTGCTGCACTGGGTTTAAAGTTTCTGTTGTTGTAGCTGTTGGTTTGTCTAAGTGCCTAGTTCTACTTTAGGATACATTTGAGCATAGCAGGTGAAAGGTAAGACTATAATGTGAGACTAGACACACTGTGCAGAAGATCTGAGGTCTTTGGATCCCTTTGGTAGATCATTCATCTTGTTTGTATTATGGCTCTTCTCTTGGGCTCATCTCTTAATGCCCTTTCCTCCCCCTGCACCTGCTTCCACCTCAATTCCATAATTGGCTTGGGATTTCCTCCCCTTATTTGCCTCTGACTGTCTAGCACCTAGAACAGTGTTTGGCATATAGTAAATGCTTAGTCTATATATGGTGAATAAGCATCAGAAGAAAAGAGGGAAGGAAGGAAGAAAAGATGGAAGGAGGAAGGAAGTCAGTCGGTCCAAGTAAAATCTTCTTTGATAGGTTTAGAAAGCTCAGTTTCATCAAAATAAATAGCCTAAGAATAAGAAAGGAAGGAGAAGAATTTTATGGAAGCTATTCTGATAATGATATTTACAAGACCGAAGTTTATTATTCTCTTATCCTCCAAAAGGAAGTCATAAATGGTTTTTGACAATAATCCTTACAAGTATTTTTAGACATTGAGCTGAGGGTGAGGAAAATGTCCTCAAGCTATCCAACAGCACCATAACAGTGTTCCAAAGTTTGTTATGAAAATGTCATTGACTTAGTGTTTCTTTCCTTCCCCTTCTACCCACTTTGGAAGAAGAGATTAAAATTGTTGAGTTAGCAATGATATAGAAGTACGGGAAAATATTTTTACAATTTTAGCCTGAAACCATATGGTGATGGTGCTGGCACTGGCCCTCTCCCCCTTCACCCACATAATTTTCAGGGAAATTGAGGAGTCACATTCACATCTTAATGTTTTGGGATAGTAAAACAATCTACTACATTAGAATGCTGTATGTACATGTATATGGGGTGATGAAATATTCCTTTTGCTCTCATTGTGAGTATCCTGTAAATTTAATTTCTAACATCTCTGAACTCATTACAGTCCTCTTAAAGATCTAAAGAAAAATCCTGATGGATTATTGAAAGCATTAAATCACATAGAATTAAAATAGTTTTTATAAGCCTTAAACTGGTGATATGATTTATAAAGTACTTATGGGGAAGCTAGTCTTTATCAGTGATGACAATAAATAAAATAGCACAGCAGTTGAAAAATTACTTTGACCACAGTTCAGTTTACTAAATACAGGTGGAACATGCCTAATCTGAAAATCCCAAATCCAAAATGCTCCAAAATCCGAAACATTTTGAGGGCCAACATGGCACCACAAGTGGAAAATTTACACCTGACCTCATGTAATGTGTTTCGGTCAAAGCACAGTTAAAACTTTGTTTCTTGCACAAAATAATTTAAAGTATTGTATAAAATTACCTTTAGGCCATGCATACAAGGTATATTAGAAACATAAATGAATTTTGTATTTAGACTTGAGTCCCATTCTCAAGATCTCTCACTATGTATATGCAAATATTTCCAAATTCAAAAACATCCAAAATTGAAAACACTTCTGATCCCAGGCATTTTGGATAAAGGATACTCAATCTATAGTTAAAATTAATCATTGTTATTAAGCCAGTTCCATCGTAACTGTAGTGCAATGTTGGCTCCACATAGCCTGTGGGGCTTATTGAAGTTATATGTATATTGTAGTATATTGTATACAACCATATAAACATAACTTAAGATTACTAAGTCAAATTATCAATGGTGTTATTTGTAGAATAAAAGTTGTATATGTCGATTACTCGGAGGAGCCTAACACCAATAACATTAAAGACTCTGGGTCTTTATATTACCTAATCATCATATTATTCAGTTATATTTTACTTTTTAACATTTTAAGTGATTTATAAATTCATTCTTAGCATGATAACTTATGTCGAACATTGAGTCTATGTTTATTTTTCTACACTCTATTGTAGAATACACAAGAAGTCTGATCATAAGCCGAAAGGACTCAATTCTATGAGTTCAAAGCCATTCCAATTCAAACTGGACTCAGCTGTGTTAGTTAATCATTAGTCTCTGAGTTTTAAGAGTGAACCAATTCTGTCCCTAATTGTTAGTTATTGTTGTACTGTAAGTAAGTTGTTACATAGTTGAGGTAATTTATCCATTAATAAAGACCACAGTGATTAACATAGTAATGAAGACTGGCTCCAAAGTTGACACATTAAAAGTAAGCGAAAGCACTTTTCCTATAAATTTGTATAGGCTACTTGACTTTAAAATGCATAGAAAAAAAGAACAGAGAATTTTGACATAGAAAGCTATGGTTTTAAACCTACTATTAAAATTTTTTTTTCCTCATGGTCATAAGAACCATTTAAGAACCTAATGTTCTTATACAACTCTAATGTTATTATACAACATTGTTAGGGAGAATTTATGGTATGGTAAATATGAGGTTATCTTTGGAGTTAAAATACAATAAACAGCAGAACCACCTCTTTGGTTGACACTGACACTTTGAGAGGGAGAACATTGCATAACAAGTCTTTCTATTAGGTGTCCTATCTGTTTAGCCTTATCCTAAGTATCTAAGAGTTTCCTGTTCCTTTAGAGGGCTTATCTGTGTATACCAAGGAACAGTTGTGATTGAAATTTTTATTGATTTGGCTGATTGAGCTGGTAGTTGTCATGAGCAAACATCCAATCATTTTAGCACAGTGGGGAAAAGGCATTGGTCTTTGTTTTAATACTTAATTTCCTGTCCAGCTTATGCCACTATTTAACTGTGTCCTTGGACTAATCATCTAGCCCTTCTCGTCATGATCACCTTTCAAAGGAGGTGATTGGATCTGAATAGTTCTTCTCATTTGGAATCTTTGGAGGAATTAATAGGGGAATGACTCATTTTCAGTATTTAAAGAAGTCTAATGAAAATAAGACATAAAATCACAATATACACAACCTAACTAAGACATCTCTGGTTTTGGTCTTGGTTTGGCTGATATAAACTCACCTCTCCCTTTTTGACAACACTGAGTTAGCTTGTGCAAATCACACATTCTGATTGGCAATAAATAGCTTTTTATTAATAAGAGTAGAACCATTATGACTAACTAAATGCAGTTTGATTGTCAAAAACAAAACAATAGAACTCATGGGGGAAACCGCTAAAAGGTATCAAGTGTCCTTGGTAGTAAAAAGTCCAAAGTCCCTTTTACTATTTTTAGTTCAGTGATTTCAAAGTGATGTACCATTTATCCTGGCAACTAGATGCCAAAATAATATCATTCTCATTTCACAGGCACTATATATATAATGTGTCAGGCAGCATCATTCATGAGAATACATGTTTTCAGAATAAATTGATTGGTTGATATACTTATACAGATTAATTTCTTAACCAGCACAATCTGTTTTCCTTCAAATAATTAGATTATATGCCCATGGCTTACCATATTTGGGGGGAACCTTGGATTGGGTACTGTTTACTTCATTGTACATTTGGTCAGTGTATTAGTTAGTTTTCACGCTGCTAATAAAGACATACTGGAGATTGGGTAATTTATAAGGGAAAGAGGTTTAATGGACTGACAGTACTACGTGGCTGGGGAGGCCTCACAATCATGGTGGAAGGCAAAGGAGAAGCAAAGACACGTCTTACATGGTGGTAGGCACAAGAGCTTGTGCAGGGGAACTCTCATTTATAAAACCATCAGCTCTCCTGAGACTTATTCACTACCACCAGAACAGTTCTCGGGAAACTGTCCCCATGATTCAGTTATCTCCACCTGGCCCTGCCCTTGACACGTGGGGATTATTACAATTCAAGGTGAGATTTGGATGGGGACACAGCCAAATCATATCAGTTAGTAATCCATTCTTCTTTCTTTTAAAGTCCTCTCTAAAACTTATGAAAACAGGCAGGATAAATAAAAGAACTGGGAAAATATACTTCATCATCTGTCAATTTTACATTGTAGAAATAACCAAAGAGAGAACACTAGATATTAAGTTATTTGGCAGCAGCGGCAGGTTCATTTTGCGTTTTTATACCTTCAGTGCTTATGCCACCACCTGGCCTATAGATTGTGTTTAATAACACAATCTATGCATTGGTGAATATTATAGATATTGGGATCAAGATTCTGGTATTAACTCCTTGCTCCCTTTTAGCCCTATAAGACAATATGTTATTTATGAGATTATTATGAATAAGATAATTATGAATATTAATTGTGAATCAAACCATATTTCCAAATTCGTGGTCAGAAACTCAGTTAATCGTGCTATTGAATTAATGATGACTTCTGTTTTTTAGATTTTTTTGGTCCATCCATGTAAGTACCCATATGTCATCTGGACATTGAAATTACATTTATGATGAAAAACAACAGACTAAAAATAAGTTTCATATCTGACCTTGCCTTAGAAGTCACACAAATATTATGGGTAATCTGAATGGGCAATGTGTTTATTTAGTTATTTCCTCTTTCCAAAATGTAAATGCCATTTCATTGGCCAATGACAAATGAATTACTGATTATAAATACTCTTGAGTTTGGTTAGCTCAATATTAGGCTTAATATTAGCATTAATACTAATATTAATTAATATTAATACTGTTGGTATTAATACTAATATTTCAAGCCTAATATTAGTATTAATATTAGCCATGAGACAAGCAAATAAAGCTTACATAATACATTAAATTATTATTTTTAGAGTATTTGTCTTTACAAAACAAACATGACCCAGATTCATTTTAATAAAAGGGAAACTAATGTTTATTGAATAAAGTTATTTTTACACATTATCTCACTTAATTCTCTCAGCTATGTAAGCTAAGTATTATTTTCCCTGTTTTACAGTTTGAGAAACTGAGGCTTGATCAGTTTAAGTAATTTGTTCAGATTATTAGATATGGCCACTATTCATATCCATTTTTTTCTGACTTCAAAGTCCATGCTTTCTCCAACATTATATCACTTCAAATTAGTACTTTTTCAATGTGATATCGGTCAAATGAAAGATTTTTTTTTTTTTTTTTTTTTGCAACTTCCTGATGTAGTTTTATCCGGCTGTGATCTTATTACTGAATTTTTAGTTGAGTTCAGAAATTCAAAAGCATATCTCACAAAAGTAAATGTTTTGAGCAGTAGCTAACTGATGATCACTGTACAGATTATTTGGAATATAACAGTTATCTGTGATTGAGTAACAAAAGTTTTCATGGCTTAAAATAATAGTGAGGACTTTATTTCTTATGATTTCTGTTGATTGGAAATTCAGAAGGAGCTTGGTTGGGCAATTCTGGCTCATGGTCACCCATGGGGCTGCATGTCACCAGGGAGTTGCAGTCACCAGTTGTTGGCTGGAGCTGCAGTCAAATGAAAGCCTGCATGGGGCTGGAGGATCCACTTCCAAGGTGACTTGCTCATATGGCTGGCAAGTTGGTTCCTCTCCATGTGGCCCTCTCCTTATGGCACAATGGCTGTTTTTCCTAAAGCAAGTGATTTGAGAAAACAAGGTAAAAGCTACAATGCCTTTTATGACCTAGCCTTGAAAGTCACACACCATCACTTCTGCCATATTATATTGCTCATACTGGCCAGTCATGATTCACTGTTTTTTCACTGTAAAGATGTGAATATCAGGAGCAAAAGTCATCCTACATCACCATGGAGGCTGACTCCTACAGATATTAATACTGTATATATGTAATTTTATAGATAACTGTCAGAATCAACTCCTTAATATTAATGAGTAGGAAATAAAATCTAAGCTCATATAACTTTAGGGAAGGATCTGCCCTAAAATAAATATTATACAATGTGCATAATCTCTGTTTCTTTTCTTTTCTTTCTCTTTTTCTTTTCTTTTCCTTCCTTCCTTCCTTCCTTCCTTCCTTCCTTCCTTCCTTCCTTCCTTCCTTCCTTCCTCCCTTCCTCCCTCTCTCCCTTCTCTCTCTCTCCCTT
>NW_012103243.1:2690614-2732716 GCF_000951045.1 Mandrillus leucophaeus
TTCTTTCTTTCTTTCTTTCTTTCTTTCTTTCTTTCTTTCTTTCTTTCTTTCTTTCTTTCTTTCTTTCTTTCCTTTCTTTCTTTCTTGACAGAATCTCGCTCTGATGCCCAGGCTGGAGTGCAGTGGCAACATCTTGGCTCACTGCCAGCTTTGCCTCCTGGGTTCAAGTGATTCTCATGGCTCAGCCACCACAGTAGGTGGAATTACAGATGTGCACCGCCACGCCTGGCTAATTTTTGTATTTTTAGTAGAGACGGGATTTCACCATGTTGGCCATGCTGATCTGAAACTCCTGGCCTCAAGTGATCCACCAGCCTCAGTTTCCCAAAGTGCTGGGATTATAGATGTGAGCCATCATGCCCAGGTGTTCCTTTCTTTTAAAAAAAATTATAATGGCGCCAAACTTATTAGCAGTTGGAGATTTGAGCTGGGATTGTGAAGGGCCATTTCCATGTGCTGAACTGGCTTAAGCTATCAATTCTTGTCCACTCACTTTTGATGTACAAATGACTTTCAATGTAAAGAGATTTTAAAACAAAAGTTTGGTCATTCTCTCTGTTCAAAATGCTAGTATGGTTCTCCATTTCCTTCAGTAAAAGTCAAAGTCTTTGTAATATCCAAGAAAGCCTTTTGTGAACTGGCGCCTACCTCCTCCCTGACCTCCACTCTGACTCCTCTCCTCTCATTATCTCTGCCCCAACCACCCTGGCCTCCTTGCTATTCCCTGAGCTTACCAGACTTGCCCCTGTCTTAGGGTCTTTTCATTGGCTGTTTCCTCTACTTGAAATATTCTTTATATATATTTCATGATCAACGCCTTTTGTAATTTAAGTCTTTTCTCAAGTGTTACATTTTCAATGAGGTCTATACCCACTACCCTATTTAAACCTGAAACAGTGAACATGAGACCAAATATGTGTTCAAAAATTGTGTGTGATTGAATGAAGGAATTATTCATGGAGGAATAGGGAAAAGCTGCGGCTGCTTTTTACTGCCCGAGGCAGGTTGGTATCATCCACTTGACTCATTTTCAGACTCCGGTGCTTGCAAAGGGTCTCTAAAGACAGTAATCAAGTGTGGATTTGCTTTATTTCTGTGGGAGAGTTCCTGCCATTCAGAAATCAGCACTACATCCATTCCTATATTTTTACAGAGTTCCAACATAGAAAAAAAGAACCAAAGAAAAGAAGGCAGCTTCCACTAAGGTGTATGATAGTAGACAGGCTGATATTACTTAAAGGAAGAAATTAGTTGAACCATTTCTGTAGACATTAGACAAATTGTTTCACTCAGAGTTAAAAAGCAGCTTGGGAGTATTAAAGTATACGGTGCTTGCATGCACTTATGATGGTCTTAGCTTATGATCTTATATCACTTTTATTTCTCCATTAAATCAAGATGTATCTCATTGAGGCCACCATCCTACATGACACAGCAGGGTTTATTTTGGTACTGGTGAACGGAATTGTCCCTGATTGAATGGAAAAGTGTATCTGTCTTTAACATGTGCATAGTGTGGATAGCTGGAGTT
Source organism: Mandrillus leucophaeus (assembly GCF_000951045.1). Lineage (NCBI taxonomy): Eukaryota > Metazoa > Chordata > Mammalia > Primates > Cercopithecidae > Mandrillus > Mandrillus leucophaeus. The sequence continues at coordinate 2,692,146 of NW_012103243.1, forward strand.
TCAGTTGGCATGGAAGTCTATGCAACAGAAACAGAGTGCATAGGCCCTTGCTCCATGAGACCAATGCTTTGCTGAATGCCTGCCCTTTCTAAACATGAAGCCATGTCTTGCCTTTTTTTCTGTGTGTTTTCAGTGACAATGTTGCTACATGGTCCTTCACTTGGAGTTAGTGCAACAAGGAGACATCTGAGCTTAAAATTTGTGAAACATCTAAAGAAATCAAGCTTTATATAGGATCACCGTTGTGGCTTGAATTGTGTCTCCCCAAAAGATATTGAAGTCCTAACCACCTCCCTATACCTTACAATATGGTCTTTATTAGAAGTAGGGTCTTTGCAGAAGATCAAGTTAAGATGAAATCATTTAATTGGGCCTTAGTTCGATATATCTTGTGTCCTTATAAAAGGGGACAATTTGGACACAGGGACAAGGGGAGAACGCCACATAAAGGTTAGAGTTATGCTGCCATACGCCAAGGAACTCCAAAGATTCCTGGCAAGCCACTAAAAGCTAGGAGAGATTCATGGAACAGAGGCTCCCTCATAGACTACCAATGGAATCAACCCTGCTGACATCTTGATTTCAGACTTCTAGCCTCCAGGACTGTGAGACAAATTTCTGTTTTTTAAGCCACTGGCTTGTGGTACTTTATTACAGAAGCCCTAGCAAACTAATACAATAACTGTTCACTTATGTATAATAAGGCAAGCATTAAGTAGCATTCAGATGACAACAGAGCACTCTACTTAGTACATTTTACATGTAAAAAATCTTGGGGATAAGCAAAGATGTATGAAATAGATTATGCTCATGTAATGAAGTCATTGTTTAGCCCACATTTCCATGGAATGCTTATTAATTAACAATAGCTTGATACTGGTATATCTGATACAGAATAACAGTAGATACTGTTTGAGAATTGGAACGGAAGCATTAAGAGTTTCCCCTTTTAGAAGCAAACATGGGAATAGTCACATCTAATCTTTTCACATTGAAGATGCAAGGGTTGAGTGGTTTGCCATGATCAGAACACAGAAGCCAGGAAGGAGGTTGATCAGTTTATCTCTGAATCAATCTGAGATTCTAAACCACCCTTTTTGAAAAACAAACAAACAAAAAAAACTACATGTCTTCTCACAAATGATGAATCATCACAGAGTTACTAATCAACCAATGTTTGCTGAACGAATAAGCAAATCTACAGATTTTTCAGCCAGGGTGTTGGTAAAATACTGGATCTTTTTTAGTTTTTAAATCCATGTCAAATACCTCTTGAACTAGGAAGAAAAATGAGAAATTTGGAGTCAGACAGACCTGGGATGGGCTTGAACCCCAGTGTATCCACACCAGCTATGTAAAGTTGGTTTAATTAGCTCCTCCAAGTCTCAATCACATCCTCTCCATAACAGAGAAAAAAAACCTTGAAAATGTATTGTAAATATGAGATAATGTATGTAATGTACTGAGCACAGTTCCTAGCATATATGTGCTTGATGAAGAGTGCTCTTTTGATTTAAGTATCCTTATGGATAGTACCCATAACAACAATATCTTTACATACACCTAGACCATGCTGCCACTGTGGCAGGTGCATATGAGTTGGCTTTGTAAAAATAATGATAAGATGTGAACCCAGTTTCAGCTCTTGTCTTCTCCCAGTCCTCCTTTAACACAAGAACTGGGCATACAGATTCAGGTAATTGGGGTTGGGCATGCAGTCTGTGGTCCAGAGAGGGTAAAACTAAATAGTTCACCCAAGCCACTGATCCACAGCCTTCTCTTTTCTGACACATTGTTGTATTCAAGCCCAGGAGAGTCACAAATAATCACAAGAAACAGGACCATGCTGTGTGTGATTACCTCAGTAGTATACAGAAGTGGCACACTAGCTCCAGCCTATGCTTCATGGGTTACATGAACCATGGAAATGTGAATGTCCATGTTTTGTTATCTTTTCTGAAATCTCATTCAAAGTGTGGACATCACCCAGCTGCTCTCAATGGTCATTTATAATTTTGTTATAAGATTTTATAAATTGTATAAATTTGTTGAAATGTGTTATGAATCCATTTATATTCTTCTTACTTGTCCAATACCTTGGAATTTATGAGATATAGAATTTTATCTCATGCTGTGTGAAGGAATATTTCTAATTATCTCTTATAAATAACGATTAGGGTTATCCTCATATATGCACATTGCTGAGATTAAAATCACTGAAAACTGATTCTTAATTGTGATAACAGAAATAACAAAATGTAAGCAAAATGCTAAATTATGTAGGGATAATTAAATGATAACAACATTATAAGTGGATTTATATTTGCAAAAAAGAAGTAATGTCTAGATAAAATATGCCATCATGCCATCTTCAAAGCCTATTTTTAGACTGCTATCACTCCATGAAATGAGGATGGTATAACATCATGATAATATGATTGTCCAATGTTTGTGGGCAAACAACACTGGCAAAAGTGTAGAGAAAGCATGTTGTTAACGTTCAAAATTTCATTTTTAGTTTCTTTTGTCTTTTTATTTGTCTAACTTTTTCCTGCAGCTTTAAGAAGTAGAGAATCATAGATAATGTTAATATCTATTTTCAAATAAAACATCTATTTTACATTTTAGGTGTTTAGTGCTTCTTGCATTTTATTATCAGAAACAATGGCTTGAAAACAGCGTCTTTGTTTCACAAGAGGTTAGCTGCTTCTGCTTGAAATCACAATCCTTTGTGATTTTAAAATTAGCTCCTTAGCCAGAGCTATGATGTCACCAAGGTGCAGAAGAAGCAGTAGTAAGTAGCAAGTGGATCAATCCTTAGGAAACAAAGATCCTGTTTTCATGCAAATATCTTTCATGATTAAAAAAGAGAAGAAAAAAATCCCTGAGCATGGGTGAAAGAGTTATTGGTTCTACATTTTTAGAGAAATTGCTGAAAGCGATTTAGCCATGCAAACTAATGACCTTTACAGTTCTCTCAAGGTTAATGGGGTCCAGGAAAATGGTAATGTAATAATTTGGGTTCCTTGGATGTCCCAGTGACTTGGCTGTTCCTTATATTTGCTAGTATTGTATGGTGGAGGAGAATAGTGTTCATTATAAAATGTATTTGGAATCCTCTGTCCCTATTTTAAACCCTTTTCCGTATAGAATAGCAAAAGTATTTAGGAAAGATGACCTCAGTGGGAAACTTTGTAAATTCTCTCTTTATTCAAATTAAGTAGGAAGCTAAAATTTGTAGCAAAAATGTAAAATGGTAAACAGACTTTATTACAGAAAACCTATAATGTAACAACTCAAAGTCTAAGACATTCATAACTAGGAAACATCAAAAGTTGGGGACTCAGTAGAACCATGCTGCTGCAATATGTACCTTAAAGGCCTCCCTCATGGGCAAAGGGAAGCTGTTCATGCTTTTTCTGTACAGCTGGGGAGGAAAAGCCAGACATTGGTCTGTTTCACTGCATGCCAGGCTGCTAAATGAAGTGGCTGCTAGTTCCTTGCAGGAGTATCCTGCTAGCGGCATGTTCTGCAGGGTTGCCTTTAAGGAGCTCTTGAGAGGCCAAGTGTTTTGGTGTTATCAAGAGGGGCTCATTATACCGAGGGAATCAATTTAGAATGACTTTAATGGGATTGAGAGTCAAACTGCAGTACAGCCCTATGACAAAGAGAATTTAAAGTGCCCTGTATTTATTATGCCTTTCTCTCTTTAATTATGTCTGTCTTTAATATTCTACTGTTAGCTCCTTTAATGTTTTTCTTCTCCACGTTTTTGGCATTTTTATGATTTGCAGTTCCATTCTAAATGGGCACATGTCATAATGTCATCTAATTCTATTGAGAAAAATGCCCCTGTTTCCTGTGGCTTTTGGCCAAGGCATACTATTACTTTTGATTTTGATTTTTTTTTTTTTTTTACAGATGATGTAGCCTGTGCAATATAAAGTAAAAGATTCTTTCCAACTTGCAAAAGATATTTAATGCTTTCTTTTGCAGTCTCCTTGGGACCATAGGTTGTGCGCCTTACAGTCAAATTCTTAACACCTAATATAGTGTCTGCTGGCCCACTGAGAGTGCTTAGTGAATATTGGCTGAATGAATGAATGAATGAATGATATTAGCATGCAGATTATTCTTAATATTGCTATAATAGTGTTTTGCTCTCAATTTACAGCGTTAGGGGAGGACTCAGCACTTTTTGAGTATAATGAATACAGTATTGTGAATATATAATGTGGTAGACTAGAATCAGATTGTAAATATTTTCACCTTTTTTTGGCTACTCCTTGACTCTTTCTCACCTTTATTTCTCACCTTCATTTATTCACTTATTTATTCAGCTTTCAAAATAAGGCCCCCAGTGTGCATAAATTACTATATTCCATTTCCCCCTTTCCTTTTTGCCTGTTGTTTTTCACTTTTTTTCTCCTCTGGTTTATCTATACTGTTATCTATCTTCTCTGTTTTTCCTCCTCTCATCCCCTTACCCTGTCCATTCTTCCCATTTCCATTCCTTGTTTTCCTTTAATACTTACCATTTCTACTTCCAGTCTTCTGCATATACACTTTTAATACTATCCTTTTAAAGTATAGCATATCATCTTATCTAACTCTTCCTGCTCTCTTCCTTCTTTTCCTTCTCTGTAAAGTCCAAAGAAGCAGAGACATAGTCATTGAAGAAATTATCCTAGACTCTTCCCCCTCAATCAAGAAAGGTAATCAAGAAAGGTTATTACTTGATTTTCCTTAGTAACCCACATTTTGAATCCTGGAGAAATGGAGAATCTCCATTTCTGCTGTCCTGTACTTTATATGCATAGGAGTGAATGACAAGAAAGAAAACACTAGAATGGGATCAGGACACAAGCTGGTTTATGATAGAACAAAAAGAATAGGACAAAATGTAGACAGGAGATAGAGGAAATTGTGTAAGTAATTCTTAAAATTCTGACCTCATTGATTTATTCATATTATTGGAATCTCGATATTAGTAACCAGGGACTTGACAGTGAGTAAGATTCAGATTCTGCCTGAAGGAGATACTAGTATAGGTGAAAAGATAGGGCTGTAAGAATAACACCCAACCTAGAACTTGGAAGGACCAGGATACCCTCGGGCAGAAATAAGAGCTAGGTTGAGTCAGGAAGGGTAATTTAACAGTAACTAGGGAAGTGGAGGAAAGCAGCCATTCATGCCTAGCCACTGGAAGCATGCTCCTTAGTGAAGGAGCTCACAGGGTGAAATCCTAAAAATCTTATTGGCTAAGCTAAGAAGTAGGAACGTCATCCTGAAGTCAATGGAGAGCCACTGAAGGGTTTGAAGCAGAGGAGTGACATTTTGGAGAGACACTCTGGTAAGATCATGGAGAATGAATGGAGGAAAACCACAGACAGGTGACAGACAGTGAGGAAGCTGTTGCAGTCATCAAGGTGGGAGATGATGGTGGCCTTCCCTAAAGTAGTGATGATGCAAATAAGCGATGAATTCAGGGTATGTAAAGAGAATAGAAGAACAGGTCATGCTTATATACTGGATGCAAGAGATGAAGGAGGAGCAGGGGTCAAGAATGGCATTTGGTCTCCTGAGTCCTGAGGAAAGGTTCTATTTCAGAAGAGTTATCTCAGTTTCTTTGATCTTTAAGTGCAGGCTAGTGTTCCTAAAAGCTTCCAGATTGACATCCCTGAAGACGAATGCCATCTTCTGTTTCATCACAGTGAACAGCAAAGCTGGCTCGTGATGGTGCTCTCTTCTGTGTGCAGAAATCTGCACAGCAAGAGCAGGATCACTGAGGGTTTTAAGCATATTTAGAAGTTGTTGAACGGGACCGGGCGTGATGGCTCACACCTGTACTCCCAGCACTTTGGGAGGCCGAGGCAGGCGGATCATGAGGTCAGGAGATTGAGACCATCCTGGCTAACACGGTGAAACTCCGTCTCTACTAAAAAAAATACAAAAAATTAGCCAGGAGTGGTGGCGGGCACCTGTAGTCCCAGCTACTCAGGAGACTGAGGCAGGAGAATGGCAATAACCCGGGAGGCGGAGCTTGCAGTGAGCCGAGATAGTGCCACTGAACTCCAACGTGGGCGACAGAGCGAGACTCCATCTCAAAAAAAAAAAACAAAAAACAAAAAAAGAAGAAGAAGAAGTTGTTGAACGGTTAGGACTGAATTGAGTGTTATCAAATACAAGGCTAAAATACACTTTTTTACTGTCTCTTATGGACGAGCACAATCAAAGTAGTTGTACCAGGATATGTGTGTGTGTTTACACATGTGAGTTTATATGTGTGTGCAGTCACATGTATCCGTGTGTGTGTGTGTTTTTGTGCAGATAGCATCCCTTCTGGGTCCCCCATCACTGGGAGGGTCTCCTTTAATGCCTCCAAGATGATGGTTGGTATTTTTAAAATGCGTCCTCGTTACTAGAGAGGAGCTACTAACTCATCTTCCACAAAAGTAAGTCAAACAATTGTCAGTTGAAATGATTTTTTTTTTCACTGCTTAATGTCTAGACAAAATTTGAACTGGTGACTTCAAAGTGAGTGACTCTATAGCCCATTACCAGTCCCCTGAGACATGTAATCTACTTTAAAGATACATTTTAAATAACCTACTATGGAAAATGTAGTTAGCAAGCTCAGAGATATGCTTACATTTAAGAACTCTCAGATATGCACTTACAGATTTTTTTAAAAGTCTTTTCAAGGAGTAAAATGAGAACGAAAGGGATGAATCATTTTATTAGAGCAATTAAAACATTGGCTCCTGTTTTCATCCATCATATTCATGAAATAAAAATATATTAGAGAAAAAGTGATATTTACTTGGAGATAAAATTTGAAGTATAAGGAAGATAAAAGTCCATTTTTCTGAAAGAAGTAACTGAAAAATCTGCTATAGGTTATAATTCAGGCAGAACCTCATCACTATGGACCAGGAGGTGGAGTGAGATCATTGTGGAACAGGAGCCAGAGTGAGCGCAATCTCTACCCAATATTTTTTGAGCCACAAACGTAGCCAGGAGTGAGTCATTCAACAGGGTACCTCAGAGGTGGAGGGTCTTGGATATAAATGGGCAAGACTGCGGTACGGGAAGATCTGTCACCTTAACCTTGGATCTGCCCTCATCATCTCTGGGTGAGTTCAAAGTAATCAACGTATCTGATTCCGGTCTCTGCCTTAGGCCACGTCCACACTGCAGGGATGCTTCAGGTGACTCAGAGATGGTTCTTAAATCCAACTATCTCCGCTCCCAAACTCCAAATGATATAACCTTTTCTTCTTGGGTTGCATATAAGTTATATAAAAGTAGCATGGGAAATGATTAATAAGTGTGGATTTTGCTCATTGTGTTTCCCTGAAAATGGGCAAGTGAAGAGAGAAGTGGAGATTTCAGTTGTACCATAGAAAGGTAGGAGAAGGAGGGAGAAGGTGAGGGAGGAGGGCTTTCTCTCACCTTTTTGTTTATTCAACACGTGTTTGCATGAGGTACCAGGAAGAGTATGAGACTTAGAGAAACGTAGGTTCAATTTCTTGTGGCTAAGTGTACCACTTTGCAGAGTTGTTTTAAAGTGTGAATCAAATAACTCATTCATTCATTCATTCATTCATTCATTCATTCATTCATGCATCAACTACTTACTGAATATCTACTAATTGCTAAATATCCAAGAGTAAACAATGAAGTTAAAACTCCTACTTTGGTGAAACTTACATTCGGGTTGGTAGAGCTAAACCTAGTAAACAATTGAAACAAATATATCAGTGGGTGGATGATAAAACAAGGTGAGGAGTGAGAGGGATCAAATCGTGATGATGTTTCAGATGGTGATTATAGGAAGCCTCTTTGATGTGGGAGGTGACGTTGTGTGGTGACTTGCTGAACAAAGAGGGAAGGACATAATGAGGCATCTGGCACCATGGTTAGCACTTAATTAATGGTAACTATTGTTATAATCACTGTCATCATAATCTTTGATAATAATGGTATACATTAAGCCTGCATGTGCTTTGTAAATTTTGGGAATCTGTAAAGTATTATAGGGAGTTTGGTTTGAAGCACACTTATGTTGGAATTTGATATCTATGTTTATAAATAATTTTTATTTTCAGTCACAGTTTAACTTTGGAGATATCTAATAATGTTAAAGGAAAATCAACAAAAGCTGAGTGTTTTGTGTGGTTAAATATCTTACAACTTTCTCCCCCATCAATACAATTAAACAAACATTTTTTTGATCATTTACTTTGCGTCAGGCACTATGCTGGGTACTGGGGAACAAAACAATGTAAAATAAAATCTTTGCCTTCAGGAAGCTTATAATCTGATTTTATCTCTAGTAATTCAAGACTCTTGCACTATTTGTGTTAATAGAACTTGCAGGAGGGATTCAGATGCTGACAAGGCTCTGAGAGTTTAGGAAAACAAGTTGCATTTGAGTGTTAACTTTGATGTTTGTATAGTTTTATAAAATATGTAAGAGGCTTTTCCATTAGCGAATAAGACTTTCAAAAAGCTTTCAAAATCACATGTCATAAGTAGTTAAATATCACTGAAGGGGAGTCACAAAGACTGACAGCTTGGAAGCTTAAGCACTGTATGTGGTTTAGGATGTGTGACTAAGGTGAAACCCCTATTCCCATCTTAATTGAGATTATGTAGGTCCAACCAATTCGTTTGGTCTGAAAAATCCAGACTACATGGGAATCCAAATTCAACTTGGCAACCCCGTATTATTTTTTGGCCTCTGAAAGGAGCATTTCACACATTGTCTGGTAAAGGTTAGGGATGAAAAATCACAGCCCATGTGTATCCCAAGATGGAATGAAGTGGAACTTGGGCAAAGTGATTTACAACAGAGACACACGTACCTATGTTGCACATTTAGTGGCACAGGTAAAACATGCCTGCAAATTACTTTCTAGGGAGAATTCATGTTTGTTTTCAGAATCTGTAGTTTACTTTGGGACCAGACATGGCATGGATTCAGAGGCCTATTCTAACCTTCTCTAACATGACCATGGCTTATCACCCTCTACCTCCATTTCCTGTTTCTTGTTCTTCAAGGAATATTCTATCCCATCCCATCCCATCCCATCCCATCCCATCCCATCCCATCCCATCCTGTCCCATCCCAGCCTATCCTATTATGTAGTTCTCTAATGGGAAATTAGCTATTTCCCCCATTAGATGTGTAAACCTCATGAGGCGGACACTTTGTCTTGTTCATCTGTTCATCCAGTGCTTGGCCCAGAGTAGGCTCCCAATGAATATATGCTGAGTTAATATGTTTTAGCAATGATGGATGATAACAGCAGCAGCAGCACCAATAACAAAACCCTTAGTATTCCCTAGAGGTTGGCTGAGGACAGAAAAATCCTGTGACATCAGAGTAAAGATTCTATGTTGGTTTCAATGGCACAGTATTAGCGCTCTTTATAGCAACAGTCCCCAACATTTTTGGCACCAGAAACTGGTTTTGTGGAAGACAGTTTTACCATGGATGGGTGGGGGATGGTTTTGGGATGAAACTGTTTTACCTCAGATCATCAGGCATTACTTAGATTATCATAAGCAGCATGCCAACTAGACCTCTCGCATGAACAATTCATAATAGGGTTTATGCTTCTATGAGAATCTAATGCCACTGCTGATCTGACAGGAGGCAGAGCTCGGGTGGTAATGCTCACCTCCCTGTCACTCACCTCCTGCTGTGCGACCAGTTTCCTAACAGGCCACGGGTTGTATATGGGGTGGGGTGTATATGGGGTGGGGTTGGGGGGCAGTTGGGGACCCCTGCTTTATAGGACCACATGAAATAGCAATACAGTACAGTTGACCCTAGAACAATGCAGAATTGAAAATCCACCTATAACATTTTTACTCCTCTAAAACTTCACTACTAACAGCCTACTGTTGACTGGAAACTTTAAAATAAAATAAACAGTGATTCAACACATATTTTGTAGGTTGTGTGTGTTATATACTGTATCCTTACAATAAAGTAAGCTAGAGAAAAGAAAATGTTATTAAGAAAATCATAAGGAAGAGAAAATATATTTACTATTTGTTAAGTGGAAGGAGATTATCACAAAGGTCGTGACTCTTGTCATCTTCACATTGAGTAGACTGAGGAGGAGGAAGAGGAGGAATTGGTTTTGCTGTCTCAGAGGTGGCCGAGATGGGAGAAAATCCGCATATAAGTGGACCCATATAGTTTAAGCCCATGTTGTTCAAGGGTCAACACTAAATGAAATTAACTCTTTGACTCTTTTTGCTAAACTTTATGATACAAAAAGGTACTATGCACCAAATGTTTAATGTATATATATAAATGGGGCTAAAATGTTGTTTGCATTGATTATTTTTAAAGTTATATGCTTTTTACTTTAAAAAATATTTTTGAAATTTGGATAAGTGGTGCTATTATTCAACTTTAACAATAGGACTCATTGGTTCAGTTTGCAAAACATCCATTTTTTAGGGTTGGGGAACACATTGATCAGCATCCATTGTTCTAGAAACGTTATATTTGCCTGTCATGCCATCCCTCACTGTCCCCACTGTGAAAATCTGAATAGTTTGACCCAAGAGTAGAACCATGTTGGACAAATTTCTGGTGGCATTCCTTTATGAGTTCAGACAATTTTTTGCCTCTAAAGAATTATTGGGTATAACAGAGAATTTCTCGGTGTTCCTGTAGATCATTATGTAGCTTCTTAACCATCCACATCTCAACTAAGACACATTATAAAAAGCTGCGGATATCTTTCTCTGTCTCCTCCCCCATGCACACTATTCATGTAAACTAAAGCCAAACCACTCATTTTAGAGAGTAAAGTTAGGAGCCCATTGAAACATACCAGCAACTAGTGATACCAAAGAACTTTCTTCTCACCAGGAGTTTCCAGTGGAAAGTGCCTTGTAAATACCTATTGCTGAGCTATAGGTAGAAGTCAGTGGGAACCAAGTCATATTACCTGGAAACAGGAAGCTGCAGGGACACACTTTTTCTCTGAATATGAAGGAAAATGTAAGCCATCACTGAGCTGTTTGACATAGGTGAATAATAAGTACATATCAGAATAGGAAATTGCGTGAAGGAAGTTTGGGGCTGTATTTAAATACACACATGTATATACATGTTATCAAAAATCTGGGGTTGAGTTTTTTGATTGATGGAATCCTTGAAAGCCTATTTTCACCTATTGGTTGATGATTTCAACTGGAGAAAACATGATTCATTAGATAAATTTATAAATCATCCCCACTTCTTTTTTTTTTTTTTTTTTGAGACAGAGTCTCTCTTTATCAACCAGACTGAGTGCAGTGGCAACATCATGGCTCACTGTAGCTCCATTGATCCTCCCACCTCAGTCTCCTGAGTAGCTAGGACTACAGGTAAATACCACCATGCCCAGCTAATTTTTGTGTTTTTCTTAGAGATAGAGATGGGGTTTTATCATATTGCCCAGCCTAGCCTTAATCTCTGGGGCTCAAACAATTCACTCGCCTCAGCCTCCCAAAGTGCTGGGATTCCATATGTGAGCCACCCCCATCTCCCTTTTTGAATAAAAAGACACTGATATCTAGTGTTGAGTTTTGTTGCATGAAAAATTACCCACTCCAGAATTTTCTGACAGGTCATTAAATACAAACAATAGGCACTTGTACTTGTGTGGGTAAGAAAGGCTCTATCTCCAACATCTGCCTTTCAGGTCTCATGGTGGAAGTGTGATTGTTGCAATCTCAATTAAAGGGCTATGGCTGTAGTTGACTGTCATCCATTTTAGTGGACTAGAAAACTTGAGGTACTTCAAAACATGAGGCACTTTCATTTTCTTTAGGCACGTTTATTTTCTCTTTCAGTTTTGTCTGAATTCATGATAGACATTCTCCTTGGGGCTGTGGTAAATGACTCAGGTTAAAGCCCAGAAGTGTCCATTGCTGCTGTCTGAAAGGCATGAATCATCTAGGAAGATATCTAGAGTAACACTTGAAGGTACCAGAATCTAAGCCGGGGAAATAGACAAATATGGTATTACCAAACTCAAATAGCTACCCCTGAAGAGGAACTGAGTATGGATTGAATATTCAAGTCACCATATCAGAACTCAGTGGATCTGAGGGATGGGGTTCTCAAACAGAAAGACAGAAATTAGGAATGAGTCCACAGCCAAGAACTAGATGGACAGGAACCTGAAGGAACCACATGTAGTAGGTAGGAAGAGGGAGGCAGTGAGTTTTGCTGCTGAGTTCCTGTGTTCACAAGCAGCATACACTGAGTGTTGAGAGTTACAATAAGGAAAACAACTGATAAGTATGGCAGATCAAAAATAGTCTTTTACAGGTAGTCCAAAAGGTTTCCACAGTGATAATGGAATACCTAAATCCTGATGGTAAGTAATTTCTCCCCCTCAAAAGTCACATTCAGGGTAACTAGAAAGCAATGATGCTGTTGGCCATATATGGCTTCTGGACTTGATGATAATAAGTAAAGTAATAGGAATTATGCAACTCTAGATGTACCTTTACTTTCTCCCAATTGTGTTTTCTCTGATGAGGCTTCAATAATGCAACACCTTAGTCTGAGTTTCCACAGGAACAGACTCCAAAACAAAGATTCAAGGGCATGTAGATTATCTGGGAAGTGATCAGAGTAGAAAAATAAGGAAATAAGATAGAGAAGGAAAGGCAGCCAATAAAAGGCTTTTTTATTAAGTTACCTCTATGGATAACTGGAGTTCAATCTTGCTGGGAAACTCTGGGAAGCTTTAGAGTGATGCCACCAAAGGGTGAAGAAAATGGAATATTTGTATACTAACTCTTCTGTAGATCACTGGTTAGAGCTTGGATGACAGATCGATTCCCCGGAACAGCTCCACTGCCATGCAAGCAGATAGGCAAACCATCATGGTGGCCAGAGAATGCCTCTGAGCAAAAAAGTTTTAGGTGATGGCAGCTAAAACAGCCTTCACTAACTTGGTAAGGAAGAAGGGATGGGAGTGGAGCACTGGCAACTCCTGCTGTTTCCAGGGAGTGCCTGTCCTGGACTTAAGCTCACAGGGTAAAAAGTGGTAGAAAGGAAATGAGTACTTCATCAAACTCTTGACCAAACTCTTCTACAGAATAGAGACAAAGCCCTCAGTATCCCTTCACTTGTCTTCTTCCCCTGAAATTTGATTTCCACTCAAAGAAGAAGTAGGATTGTAATGGTATTGTCACATCCCTCATTAAAGTACACACACATTCAGACATCCCAAACCTTCAGTATGAGAAAGACATTTCTAAGCAGGAGAGGGAAGCTGGACCAAGCAGCAGCAATGACTGTTCTCCCCTTGGAATCCCTGGTGCCACTAGCATTCTGCTCCTTCATGGGTTGATGGCTTTTCTTTAAACTGGGCCATGCATGGAAGCATGCTCTTTTTCCTTAAGCACAGCTATGTTAGAGAAAGGATATCAAACTAAAAATGCAAAATTAGGTGCAAAAGTGAATATTTATTCAGAATGAGAAAGAAAATCACGACAAATTTTAAATGTAACAAAGCTTACAAATATCACACCATTTAAAAAATTCAGAAAAATTACAAAATTCTAATTAGCTGTCTGGCACTACTGTGTAAAATATTTTTTTCTGTATTTTTTGGCTACATGCACTTCGATTGCCTCTTCTTTGACAACAAAGGTTATGTAATGTCATTTTCTATAGAGAGAATAGAAAGAAAAACAAATTGAAATTTGTTTTTTATTATTGATGGTTTAAGAAGTCTTCTTCAGTTACACTACTCATAATTGGCAACATTATGTAAATTTTTAGGAGTGTTGTCGAATTTTTGGAAAAACTCTATCAAGCTTCTTTCATATATGAACTGGGAGATTTAGAAACATTTTCCAGACTGGGTCTATGCATTTCAAGCCCTTTTTCTTGTTTTATTTCATTTTATTTATTTATTTTGAGACAGAGTCTCTCTCCATTGCCCAGGCTGGAGCGCAGTTGTGTGATATTGGCTCACTGCAACCCCTACCTCTCAGGCTCAAGTGATCCTCCAGCCTCAGCCTCCCGAGTAGCTGGGACTACAGGCATGCCCCACCACCCCAGGCTGATTTTTGTATTATTATTATTATTAATTTTACAGAGACAAGGTTTCTCTATGTTTCTCAGGCTAGTTGACTCCTGGCCTCAAGTGATCTGCCCACCGTGGCCACCCAAAGTGCTGGGATTAGAGGCATGAGCCACCACACTGGCCTCAAACCTTCTTTCTCTTCTATGACCCATTGGTTTGAAGCCAGGCCACATGTTTAAATTTCTGTACAATTTCTGAATCTACATTCTCAAACATGGTACCTGTACAGGGTGGATAGACTGGTAGAAGCATTCCTGCAAGTTATTCCTACATGGGGATAATTAAGAATAATTTAACTATATGTGATTGTGAGCCACCTAAATATAAACTATGAAATCCAGAATAACTATATCGACAACTCAACTTTCCTTTGCCAAATTCCAGGAATGTCTGGGATCATTCCTGGGTCACCCAACCCAAGAGACGTGTGGACGGAAAGCCAGAGATCAATTGTGGTTAAAATATCTTGCTATAGGAAATGTCACCAAAATATACAGCTATCTGTACAGAGGGCCTTGAGAGGAGCTTCCATAGTGAAGGGACCTAAAGATTAGACCCTTTAGCTTCATGGTCAAGCTTTCTTTGCCCATAGCATGGTTTTAGAAGTTGTCATGTTCTTTACCTATTTCATGTCCTGTCTAAGAGACCTATATTTTAGTACCCAAGGACTGGTATACATTTGTATGAATCTTGCTTAGCTTTTTGCTTTCTAATTCCTTGCCTGTCTCTGCGTGGCAGATGCCATCTACCTTGGCAGCCAACCCATATCCAACCTCATTCTTCTGGATCAAATCTAAGGTAAAAGTTTGAATACATTTACCCTCTAAGAGTTTTGCTACCAGCAGTCCTGACTGCCCCCCACCATAAATGATAAGATTATGGTAGTTGATGATGATGTCAGACAAATGGCCTTCAAGCAAGACTTGACCAACATTGACTTACACAATATAGAAGAGGTGAGTTTTATTCCATTTAACCCAATGGAAAAGCAACTTCCTAACTAAAAATGAAAATCATACCATTAATATCAAAGATATAGAGATGGGGAGGATTAGTCCAGCACAGAGAGATATACAGCCATTTACTGGAATTAGTTATGAAGGGAGCAACTTTGCCTTTGAAATATTTAGAGACACCTTGTACTACCTCTTCCTCCTCCAGCTTGGATCTGAGGGTAAAGCTTCCAGCATGCTACTCTGAGTTATATTGGCTCACCTCTTCCAGTGTGTGGAGGTGGGCTGGGAAAGGCACATCTTCTAGCTAAAGACTTCCTTTACCAGAAGTTCTTTCCAGTTGAGAAAAACTGAAAGGTGATTTATTAGGCTGTTCAAAAGAACCTCCTGCCCTACCACACCTGCCTCTGATACTTACAAATATGTTCTGAAGTTCATAGTTATTTACAGATTCTCTCCAGAAGATCTTTTACAGGTTAGGTTTTGTAAAAGTAGCCTTGGAAACTGGACGTGCCATACAGGGGTTCCGTACTGGTAAACCCAGCCACAATTCTGAAACTGGAGCCATACTTTTGTCTGTGAGGAAACCATTGAAATAACAAGAAATAATACATACACTGGTGATTTGTATGAAATTATTCTTGAGTTTATTATTTAATAAAGAATATTCAGAAATAGGCAAGTAAAACATGTCATTGATGTCACAGATGAAGAAGCTACGTACATGTGTTAACGGGATTCATTCACTGGTTTATGGACCCAGACTTCTCCTGGGACGCCACAAATCCACGGGTATGTAGACCCCTTTCAGTTTGATAGGAATGCAGATTAGTCACCAAATATCTGTGAATAGTCAAGGATTATGCAAATAATTCTCCTGTGGGCTCACTAAGGGATTCTCTTCTCCAGCATGTAGCCTAGAAACATTTTGAGTGGAGACAGCCCAGAGATTTCAGCAATGTTGGTTGTGCTTTTGCTGAGCAGACGTTTTTATGGACACCTGGGCCATCCTCACTGCACAAAGAATCTTTGTAAACATTTCCTCTAGTCAGCACTTTCCCATTATAGGAATGGTTAAAATTATCAGGTGTCATCCCCAAAACAGATGTTTGTTTCTGCCAAATTATTATACGAAGCTTCCATATTGGAGATGTTAAAGAAATACTTGCAACTGAAATACGTACTCTGCTTGTTAAGCCTTTGCCAAAATACCCTTTTATGTTTAGAGAGCTATTTTGCATGAAGCTATTGTCAGCTTGTGTGGGCAGGTCGTTCTCTAAGTGTAGTATGGATGCAGTTTGGGGATTAGAAGATCTTAAAATGATCATGAGGATTTATTTTGAGTTCTGAGTTCTTCAAAAGAAAAAATATACGTAAGAGTATATTCCTGCCAGGGGCTCCCAGAAACCTGAACGTAGTTCTTGTTTCTTTTGTTTCAAGAAACAAAGCACAAGATTTGCTTGAATTCTACACATGGGAAGTTCTAAATGTAGTCGTGTTCTTTGGTTATTTATAGCGCATGAGCCTCCACATACTCTCCCTTCTTATTATCTCTCCACCCCCTCTCCCAGCACCATGACCCTATATTTAGAACTGAAGCGTCATCTTCTGTGACCACAGCAAGGTTGTGCCTCTGAGAAGGATTGCAGGTTACAAGGATAAATCACCAAATGGAGAAGATATCCATTTAGGACATTTTCACCTTCTGGGAGATAAGACCTCTATGTAAGAAACCCAATTAGTAGGCAGGTTCTCTTTTATATCATTTTATAGAAGAATGCATTTTTTATAATAACCTGGTATGCGTTGCAAAAAACACTGCTGTCATTACATATTACTGAGTTTTTGGAGTAGATCTTTATTGTTTACACACACACACACACACACACACACAGGTACATGCATGTGAAAGGGATTATTTGCGTAAAATTTAAAATTCTAGTTTAACAACAACAGTATCAACAAAACTTTTAACCCAGGAAGATCTTTGATACCTGCTTTTGAGAAGGGAAGTAAGTCTTTGAAGATATATCATGGAATTCCCTCACCAAAAAAAAAATCAGTACAGCATGCTTGTAATCCCAGCACTTTGGGAGGCCAAGATGGGAGGATCACTTGAGCCCAGGAGTTTGAGACCAGTCTGGGCAACATGGCAAACCCTGTCTGTATAAAAAATACAAAATTTAGCTAGATGTGGTGGTGCATGCCTATAGTCCCAGCTATTAGGGAGGCTGAGGTCAGAGGGTCACTTGAGCCTGGGAGATCGAGGCTGCAGAAAGCCTAGATCACACCACCACACTCCCACCTAGGTGACCGCCGTCTTTGATACTAATTCTAATAATAGCTATAAAAGTGCTAAGCACATTTAATGAATTCTTTCATTTAATCTGCATGTTACACATCAGGTATGTAGTAGCATTCCCACTTTAGAGATAAGAAAGTTTAGGCTTAGACAGTTTAAAAAAAAAGAAACAAACAATTCAAAGTCATATAACTAGTCAGATTTCAAATTCAAATGGTCTGACTCCCGGGCCAGAGCTTTAAACCATTATCCTAATGCTCATAGATACAATTCTCTGATGACTTATGTCATCTTGTGTGTGAAGATAGAATTATTCACGATTGTGACCTAGGCATCAGCAGTTGGCTGTGATGTCACCTTTTATATGTGCTGGGTTCTTACTGCTCATTAAATTCTGGATGTTGATTTAGAAATCACAGAAAGAACCTCTTTGTCTATTGTTTATTGTAAAGTGGAGTTCTCCTTTATAGTTTTCTTGCTACTGAAACCCAGCAGTTATATGGCTAAAAACACTTAAGTTTGGAAGCCAAAGATTGGTTTTAAGTAAGGTGCTCTTCTACTCTCTACTATTCCATTCATTTTCAATACTTTTCTTTCTTTCTCTTTTCTCCTGAAGGTGTTTTATAAAACCATAAGCTCCACAGAAATTGCCCCAGTCACCCTCCAGTTGTATTTCTATCCATGAGTACGTTGTCGAATGGGCAGATGCTTGTTGTGTGGTAGGAATGGTGAGGGATATACTCCAGGTATGGCAGTGCTTTGTTTATGGGGAGAAAAAAAATCAAAGAGTGGGAGATAAGTGCTCAAATCTCTTGCTTAGACAGCCTATCACTGCCCATCTAGAACATAAAACTTTTGGCTCGTTTCTTTTCAGATCCAAAAAGAAAATACTATTTTTCTTAGAAAATACCCAATGTATACCTGCATGTTTCTATCCAGTGAAAGGCTGTACTATGGCATTTGAATCAGAGCACTTACATTGCATGATTTTCTTCTTTTTCTCCAAGTGGTACTGAGTGCAGTTAAGCTGTTACACACTTGATGTAAAATTTTTGCATTTAAAAATCACCCATCTTTAAAAAGGGAAAAATAGTCCTGGCATTTTGGGGAAAGAGTTTTCTCTGAAGGAGGGAGGAGAAAAATATGGAGAATAATGAATTCATCAAGCTGAAAATGCACGAAGCAGCGAAGCGCTCAGGCTTCAATACATGGCAAATGGAAAGAGAGCTCCCATTACTGTCGAGATGCACAGACACAGCCCCGCTAATCGCTTGGTCATGCTTGGGAGACACTAAGTCATCACAGGCCATGACATGGTGAGAACAGGGTGCCAGGGGTTTGTTGTAAGAAAAAATTGTTTATTTAACATCCATAACCAGTAGCACTCCTTTCTCCGACCCTCATCCTCAGGTGACAAGTCTTGGTTTGGAAAATGCATATGTATGTGTGTGTCTGTGTGTGCATGCGTATGTGTGCATGTGTATGTGTTTAACTCTTTAGGTTCAACACAAATGGAGATTATATGGGTAGTAAAAATTATCTTGTAAGTAACTATTGGAACCAATAAATTAATTTTATTTCTTTCTATAATTTGTTGTCTCTTATATGTATAAACAATATTAAATATAAAATAATAAAAGTTAACATTTATTGAAGAGTTGTTTTGTGCGAGATGCAGTTTTGAGTTATTTACATGAATTGCTTCATCAGCTCCTCATGACAGAACTATAAAATAGGGTACCATTATTGTCTCCATTTTATAGGCCATAAGTAGCCTGTCCAAGGTCATAGAGCTAATGAATAGCGAAGTCAAGTTTGGGACTGATATTGTCTGACTCCAAAGCTGGTACTCTTAACCACTGTAAGTTGTATTAGATTACGTTCTTGGAGACTTCCAATGAAACCAGAGGACAAATTAGTTGAAGAGACAAATTACGGTTTTTCACTCTTTCAACATATATTTTATTGAGTATTGTGCTTATGATAGAGTGGAAAGACAAATATATACATAACGCCCACTCAATAACATTCTTGCTGTAATAGCAAGATGCATTAGGGGCAGAAGTAGCATGGAGGAAGGGATAATTGTACCTTTGGGTATTGCTTCATGTACTCTGCTATGAAACCAGTGACTAGCATGGTATCTGGACTTAGTAGGTATTCCATAAATAGTGCAGTCAGGAAAAGATGCAAATGGGTAACATCTAGCTGAGAATTTATGGATAAATAGTAGTTTCCTTATGGATAAGGTGGGAAATGGTATTCCAGGATGAGAGAGGAGCATATGAAAGGCAGGAGACCGCCTGGCCTGTTCAGGCAACTACATTGGTTCTATATTGCTGAAGCATAAAATGGAAGAGACAAGACAAGAGAGGGAGCCAGGATTGTTCAACTATTGAGCAGAGTTGTAATGGACATTGTATGCCATGCAGTGGGATATGCATTTATCTGGAGAAGTGGGGATGCCATTTAAGTAACATGAGTATTGTGGAGGGGTGGTTCAGCTTGAGGTTACAGAAACAGCCCCTTGGAAGTTGAATTGAAGTGGGTAGGGGAGCAGTCCAGATTAGAGGCTATTGCAGTGATCCTGGATGAGATGATGTGGGTAAACAGTACAGTTCCTGTCGAGCTGGAGAGGTCCCACGGACTTACTAAATATTCAGTAGATGGGGATAGATATGACTGGTCACTCATTAGATAGATTTCTGGAAAATCTGGAAAATATTAGTAAGATATGCTGCCATTAACCAGGATGGGGAATAAAAATAATAAAACAGACTTGGAGTAAAACATTGTGCATTCTCTCAATGTTGTCAGGTTTGAGGTTTTTCTGGGACATATAGCTGGAGTTGTCTAAAAGTCAGTTGAACACACATGAGTCAAACTTAGACAATAGGACTGTGTTTGAGCAAGTATCAGCAGCAGACATGGAGGTAACAACCGGTGAATTTTACTAACCAAAGTTACCATTCTGTGCACAGTGGTGTAACATGGAACACAAGCGTTAGTGCTGCACAAATTCATAATAAAACAAGAAAAAGTAGGATTGAGTATCCATAGAGGGAGTTGTTAAATGGACATCATGAAATAAAATAATTGGGATTGGAAAGTGAGGGTTTTAATTGGGTAGAAAGAAAAGAAAGGGGAAAAATAGCATTTTGTATGGAAGAATCCTTAGATTTAGCAGTGTGATCCTTTAGACACTTCCTTGGGAGGTGTCCATTTTAAATATTGCATCATTTGATTCTGGAGGCTTTGGAGCTTTAGGAAATACTTTACTAAGAGTGAGTGCCTTAATGAAATATGTGCATTTTTATTAAATCACTATTAAACCCTCTTTTGAAATGGGCAAGCTGACTATATAATAGCGTGATGTGTTGGTGCCAGTTTTCCTCTAAAATCTACTTTAAATTTTCATTCCAATTATTAAACACTTATTATAGTCTTTACTTAGGGAGCCAGCATTCTAAGTACTTTACATCTATTAATTCATTTAATTTTCATCACACTCCTATGTGGTAGGGTTTATCATCTACCTCATATATGATACCATATAAAATAGGTACCATTTTATAGATAAGGAAACGGAGGCACAGTTTGAGTGACTTGTCAAGCAGCTAGTAAGTAGGTGATCCTGGATTTTGAATTCAAGTGTTGTGGTTCCACTATCCTGCATTATATTGTCTCTCTGATGTCATGGCCAGAAGACCCAAGAATCTAAGATTCTTGGCCATAGTCAAGCTTCCCACCTCTTAGAATCCCCAAGGGATATTTATGAAGAAGACAGTAACCGGTAAATGGCAGATTCGGGTGTAGAATGGGGGGTGGAAGAGAGATAAATGCATACGGTATTGTGGCTGGCTGTTTCATGTCAAATCTCAAAGCAGAACTCTAAAGTTAGTTGAGAGTTGAGAGGAGAGGCATTTTATCCCTTAAAGCCAATCCCGAATCACACATTGACTCCCTGTAAGGAAGGCTTGTTCAGCATGTCCATACCATAGTTTGAGGAACTGGGGCAGAAGGAGATAGGGCCAGTAATATGGGGTGGGAAGGGTAGGGGTTTAGAGAGACTTTGCAGTTTGCAAAATCAAGGCAGTCTAAGCTATATCTATGAGTATACCAGGCTAACTTCCAAGTAAAAAGAGAAAAATGGGAGGAGGGGAGGGAGAGAGAGCATGGAGCAAACTTCTCCTCTCTAAGGCTGGATAACTATTTAGATTAAGTGAGTGAAAGAGAAGAGGTCCCAGTCCATGGGCACATGGTCACTGGCTTTTGGATCTGAGAATCTTTCACTTCGTTAAGCATGTAGCCTGATCAGCTCCAGGAATTTGAGCTCTCTGGGGAAAAAAAGCTCAAGAGGACAATAAAGGAAAGAGACCTGGGCCTCCTTCTTCAAGACGCCACAGTGGCTCGCAGTTCTCATTTCATTAGTGGACATGTGGAAAAAACTTCCTTTTCAACAAAAATTACTGTACCTTACGGGAAGAGAATAGGGTACTTGCATAGAGATGGGTCTTTCTACTCTGACTGTCATGGAAGAGACTGACGTTCAGAAGCACTGCACACAGCATTGAAGTACTGAGACACTGGGTTGGCCATGAGACTAGAGATGTGGATAGAGGTCGATAGACAGGTATTGGATGTCCCTTTGCAGAGTTGAGGCCACAGTGTCTGGGAGATCCTTGTTGATTCTGGTAGGGTGAGTATTAGCATGTTTGACTTGCTGAAATTTTATTCTCTGTGTAAAACAACTTACAAGACATGGGTTTTAGTACCAATTTTGGCACTGTTTGTGTACCTTCGGCCAGGAACTGGCAAACTTGTTCTGTAAAGACCAGAGAATAAATGTTTTCTGCCTTGCCAGCTATATAGTCTCTGTGCCACAGCTACTCAACTCTGCCATTGTAGTGCAAAAGTAGCTTTAGGCAATATGGAAATGAATGAGTATGGCTGTGTCCCAATAAAACTTTATTTTAAAAAGATGGGGGTTGGAGGGTGGAGTTGGGGATGGTGAATTTGGCCCACCAGAAGTCATTTGCCAGCTCTTGTTTTAAGCAAATAAGTTCTCTTTGTCTGAGTTTCCCCATTCTTCCATGTCTTAGTTGGTTTCCTTCTGCTATAACATAATACAGCAGACTAGATAATCTATAAAGAAAGTAAATTCATTTCTCACAGTTCTGGTGGCTGGGAAATCCAAGAGCACGGCTCCAGTATCTGACAAGGGCCTTTTTACTGCATCATTCCATTGTAGAAGGTAGAAGGGCACGTGCAAGCAAGAGGAAATTGGACCAAACTCATCCTTTTTATCAGGAACCTACTCCTGAGATTATGAACCCACTCCCGCTTAATGAATCCATTCATGAGGACAGATCACCCATGACCTGATCACCTCTTAAAGACCCCACCTCTTAATGCTATTACAATGGCAGTGAAATGTCAACATGAGTTTTGGTGGGGACATTCAAGCCACAGCAACCCAGCTGGCTAATAATTCTTACCCACCAATGCAAGATGTTGCAGATACCTGGAATGATAAATGGTGCCTAGAAGAAAGAATGCTGAGTAGGGAGTCAGGACACTTGGATTCTTGGAGGCCCTGGCACCTGCCAACTGAGGAAACTTGGCCCTATATTTATTTTCTGTGCTTCTATTTCTTCCAGTCAGTAAGGGGTTACCTTTAAGTAGCTTCCCAGTCCTCGCATTCTATGTAGAAGGATTTGAGAAAGTCCTCTACAAATATTAAGTAAAATAAAGATGATATGTGTAGATAAAAGTCTACTTTTAAAATTTAGTTCACATTATATCTTAGGCATCTCTATATATATGTGTGTGTGTGTATATGTGTGTGTGTGTGTATATATATATACACACACACACTCTCACACGTTTACTCTAGGGTATTAGACCTCTCTGTCAAGCTCTTAAGAGTCAAGTTTTAATGCAACCTAATGATATCAGAAGAAAAAATCCTTACAAATGAGAGACTACACAAATTTTGTATATGTACATATATATGTGTATATACATGCATGTATATATGTGTGTGTGTATATATCCTCCTTGGAAAATTTTTTTGTGTAGTCTCTCATTTGTAAGGATTTTTCCTTCTAATATCGTTAGGTTGCATTAAAACTTGACTCTGAAGAGCTTGACAGATAGGTCAAATACCCTAGAGTAAATGTGCAAGTCTAGAGGACAGTACAGGAAGTTTCTGCTAAAAAAATGTTTAAGCCAATAATGGAGGACATATGTAATTACTTGCTCCAATAAAACTCCCAGGATTTCTCCAAACAATGAAAGAAACACCTTGAAAATAAGAGAGAGAGAGCAAGATTCCACTGGCTTTCACTCTTTTTTGACTATATGTGTGACTTGTACCCAGTGAGCACTACATAAGAAAGGAAATGACTCCATCTCCATTCTAGATGCTCCATACTGTGGTGTCCACTATAATTAAACTAATAAAAAGAGTAGGGGAAGCTCCAGATTCACTTCTTTTCCATCTAGTGAACTTGACTTAGGCTGGATATAGAATACTATTACCTAAACTCTCTCTTGCTTTTTCCTTTTTTATGAAAACCGTAAGAGTAATGAGGAGGAAAGACAGACTCGTTTGACTACAATCCATCATTTAAGCACAAAACAAAACACAAACTACATTACTGAAGGGTAATAAAAATGAGTCTAACTGGCAGTTAGGTTCCTACAAATAAAAATTGCTACCATTGCTGCTGTTGCCTCTCTTTGTAAATGAAGAGATGAGTGCTACCTTTGTTCAATGAACCCCTGATTAAGAGGTGTCTAGCATTGAAGGATATTGCTTTAAAAAGATATTGCCAGGTAAATGTCAGACCTATGGAGACACTGGGTTATGAAGGTTACATTTGCTGAAGGTAAATTTAATAAAACAGCCAACGGCACAGACATGGTTTAGAGATTCACCTAATAGGTTAAACATTTGCAACCTTATGGAGTAGTATCCTAGTTTAATTCTTGCCAACTTATTTTTATTTTAAGCTATAGAGGTTGGAGTGGATGAGGGAAGGGGAGTAATCATTTTCATACACACACACACATTTAGGAGCATTTTCTACTTTGAAGTGCTGGGTTATGCTAATATAGCTTTAAATGGGTTACTCATTTAGAGTTATCAGAGTGATTTGTATTTTTTATATTTATTTATTTATTTATTTATTTTTTTTTTTTTGAGACAGAGTCTTGCTCTGTGCCCCAGGCTGGAGTGCAGTGGCGCGATCTCGGCTCACTGCAAGCTCCGCCTCCCGGGTTCACGCCATTCTCCTGCCTCAGCCTCCGGAGTAGCTGGGACTACAGGTGCCCGCCACCTCACCCGGCTAGTTTTCTTGTATTTTTGGTAGAGACGGGGTTTCACCGTGTTAGCCAGGATGGTCTCGATCTCCTGACCTCGTGATCCGCCCATCTCGGCCTCCCAAAGTGCTGGGATTACAGGCTTGAGCCACCGCGCCCGGCCCTATTTTTTATATTTATTCACCTTTAATTTCTACCAGTTTTTTCCCAACTTTTTGGATTAACCAAGGACTTTACGAAGAATTTTGTTAGATATACCTTTCCAAGAAACTTGGATTGGAAGTTTCTATTAGGTGTTAGATAAATTGCTTAACCTGCTCTGAAGAAAACCAGTCCTGGGAGAATTGCGAAGCTCATGGACATTTAGAAGGTGGTTGGATCTGTCATGGATAGCAGCCCTTTTTGAAATCTTTGTCATGGGTCAAGACCATTTCATGCTGAGTTTTTTGGGATAAGAAGGTAAAGTGATTTGTCCTGGGGATCTTTTCCTTCAAATGATATATGTAAAGAATCCCACAGGGAACCAGCACATGCATGTGCTCAACAAGTGTAGTTCTTTCCCACTGACATAAGAGATGTCCTGGTTATTCGACCAGTTGCCTATTTCTTAACCTCTTTGATTAAAGGGCACTCTGCAATCAAAGGGATTAGATCCCAGACTACCTATTTTTCTCTAGTACCTCCCCTCAAGACTTAAAAGTAGAGATGCAGACTACATAAAGGTTGAGAATTGAATACTTTCAGAATTCTGAGTGTCTGTTAGTGAGCACTGTGTATTTCCAAAGTGCTTGAGATCATTTATTTCTGTGATTTAATAGAGACTAGAGCCAGAATAAAGGAAGGGCCCTCCAAGATTTTCCGCCAAATTGGCAGGGCAACTGCATTACGATAGAAGAATTTATGACTCCTGTTACCTGGGCTCAACCCGTGCACCCAACTTTCTGTACTTTCTGGTTTTCCTTCTTTGGATTCTGGCTTTACCAAAAGTTAAACAGAGGTTGCTTCTTTTTGTCTTCCCTTTTCCATGTCTGTCCTTGATCTGACCAGATTGTTGTATTTAAAATGGTTGGTAGGAGAGAGGACATTGAAAGAAGAATATGAACTATGTGAAATAGAACAATGGTTGTTCCGTGGTTGATAAAGCAATCTGATCTCATTTCTGAGTCCACCCAGTTGTTGTTTGTTTTTATTAAAAATGTCTGTAAGGGTAACTGTTCTGAGTATATATCCAAGATAATAACAACATTAACTGGCTTTGCTGCAGAATCAATAGGAGTAACAAAAATATATGTCTGTTGATTAAGAATGACATAAAACAAATTTGTTAACTAAAACAGATAGTGTCAACAGTTTAAGCAGATATCATATGATGCTTAAATCCTATATTTGCAGTTCTTTTTTTCTGGGAAAAATATTTACAAATTACTTTTTAAAGCATGATTGTAGTCTGCTGAGAAAATTCTGAAAGAAAATTTAAAAAAAAACACACAAAAGGAAGGGTAACCCAGAAACTGCCCTCCCTGTCCTCCGAGGGGAGAGAGAGAATGAGAGAAAAGGCTGGGGGTGGGGAGGGAAAGAGACCCGTATACTTCATCTAGGGAAAGTGATTGAAAATGCTAATTCTCTGCCCACAGACTAAAACTTTGAAGGACAGGTCCTTGTCATTGGACTCCTTGAGAAACAGCAGAGCAGAAATAAAAATAGATCATTGACCAAACATATCTCTTTCAAACTGAGAAGTTTTAAAGTGCTGCTGCCTATTTTTTTTCTGTTTAAAAAATTATAAACCTTTTTACTTTTTACCCTGAGAACTTTGGAGGCTAATGTATATGTGGTTTAGGAATAAAAATATTATGAATCTCAGTTTAAGAAATGTTGAGATCTTTTTGTTGCTGTATTTTTCCCCTTTGGAAAATGAATACCTGCAAGAGTCAGGTCTAGGTTATTGTCAGATCAGGAGTTTCAGAGACATAAGTCAATTGGAAAGATTAAAAAAAGATACATAATAGTTGCATGTATTTTGGGGTATATGTGATATTTGGATGCATGCTACAATCTGTAATGATCAAATCAGGGTAATTGGGATGTCTATCACCTCAATTATTCGTCTTTTCTTTGTTTTGGGAACATTCCAGTTCTTCTCTTCTAGCTATTTTGAAATATACAATAAAGTATTTTTAACTATAGTCTTTCTAATTAGCAAGACTGTTGGAAAGATGAATATAGTTGGAAGTTACCTACTTATGTTCTTTAAACAGAAATATTAACAATAATGATTCCACTATGATAATAACCTTTTTCTATTGTAATTTTAAGCTCAAAAGTTACACCGGGGTTTGTGACTGAGTTACTGTGTTATAACTAGTGGCACAGGGACAATTAGGATAACACAGTTTTTGAAAGTGGCCCTAACATATAATATGTTAAAAACCAGGGATAGCTTTATGGGTTTTTAAGAGTCAAGAATGGTGTTCTAGTAGCAAGATTTGGGATTCATTTATTCGTTCATTCATCCTTTTATTCTTTTTTTGTTTTTTTGTTTTTTTGTTTTTTGTGGTTTTTTTGGAGACAGAATTTCATTCTTGTTGCCCAGGCTGGAGTGTAATGGCACTATCTCGGCTCACCGCAACCTCTGCCTCCCAGGTTCAAGCAATTCTCCCGCCTCAGCCTCCCAAGTAGCTGGGATTAAAACCATGCACTACCACGTCCAGTTAATTTTGTATTTTTAGTAGAGATGGAGTTTCTCCATGTTAGTCAGGCTGGTCTCGAACTCCTGACCTTAGGTGATCCGCCCACCTCGGCCTCCAAAAGTGCTGGGATTACAGGCATTAGCCATCGCTCCTGGCCCATCCTTTAACATCTGCGTATGGGTCCAGCACTGCCTCTGGGCCCTGGGGCTACAGAAGCGACCTGAAGACACTGAGGGAGTGGTTGTGTAGATGTCTGGGAGGGGCATATTCCAGGTAATGGGAACAGCAGGTGCAAACATTCTGTGGAAGGAGACTGAGTGGTATGTTCAAGTAAAGCGAGGACAGCAGAAGGACTGGGCTGAAGTTCCTCATGGAGAGGACAATGAGAGGTGATGTCAGAGAAGAAACAGGAGTACTACAGGGTATGTTGGCTCATTAGGCGGGTATCATGGCTGTGGCTTTTACTCTGAATGAGATAAAACCATTTATAGGATTTTGAGGTGAGGAGTGACATGATCTTACTTATCTTTTTGAAGGATCATCCCAGCAGCTGTTTAGAAAATAGACTGACGAGGGGCTAGGACAGAAGCAGGGAGCCTCATTGAAAGGCTGCTGCAGTTCTCCAGGGAGAGCGGACAGTGGTTTGGACTCCAGCAATAGACATGGAGGTGGGGAGAAGTGGTTAGATTTCCTGGGAATGCTTCAAAGGTAGTGCCAACAGGATTTGGCGATGGTTTAGATGAAGGGTAAAAGAGAAGGAAAATCTTCAAATCACAGACTCCCATTCCACTACCTTAAATATCTTAATCTCTCATTTTAATACCAACCAGAACAATACAAACTTTTACATGTACTTGCACTGTACTTTAAAAATTAAAAAGCTTTTATTTACTTTGTTCTTGTTGCACTTATGTAGTACATACTAGTTCATCTTTCAGATGAAATAACAGTGGCCCGGTGACATGAAAGACTCTGACTAAGTGTATGCAGCCAGTCGGTGGCAGAGCAGACACTTAAACTTGTGTTTCTACAGAATTGATGTCATAAAGATAATCCTCTTTATTAAGTGCTGGGACCATACCTTCTGAGGTTCCAGCATGTCAGTGACCCAGACAGTCTGTGGACGAGCAGAGTCAATGTGACACATTCCTAATACTGTTAGATGCTACTGCTGTATGTGAGCATGGATTACATTTTGTGTATGAAGATGGAGATTCTGGCCTACAGTGAAGTACATTTGACTCTGTAGTTGGTGTTATTTTTATCTGGTAACTAGCAATTAATTTACTCAGTTTTGACCACTTCACCCTCATCCAGTGATTCTTATGTGGCCCATTGGCAGTTATTTGTGGTTCAGGGATATTTCCTGAGTTACTAAGATAGGAGCAAGACTAATTAGTCAAGCCAACAACTATAACTCTGACTGCAACTCCTGATAGGTTGCTGACAACCTGACTCACCTATCACAGTCTCCATCTTTTTATGAATGTGGACAAAAACCGGCATAATTTTAATGTATCAGGTTGGTAGTTGAGAAAGCCAGCTGGCACTCCTATTAGTCTGATAGGTGGATTCAAGGCTAAAGTGCAAGTTGAACTATCTATTAATGGAAAATAATATAAATAGAAAGAAAAAAAACCCTACCAATTTAGTTCATCAGAGGTAATAATGTCTAAACACCCTAACCTCAAAATCATTAATCCTGAATATCTCAATCAATATGGAATCTCTCAGAAATCAATTTGCTGCTACAAATATGATTGTTTAATAATTCACAAGTTATGGGCCTTCAGGCTAGAAGAGATTAGCGTAGCTGAAGGAAAAGAGATAATCTTCACCTCAGATAAGATTTCAATTAAAAGAAGACAATGTCTACGAAATGTAGTTTAAAGTTTGACGTGTCAGTCTTTTATGTGTGTGTGTTTTGAGCTGTATGTCCTACTGGGAAGAAATCAATTTAGTTCAGTCTCATTGTTCATTTTCAGATCAGAGCTATTTAGCTATTTTCCTGAAGCGTCATAAATATTTTATTAAAATAAACCATTGCAAATTTCGGTTTTACTTACTAGATTAAAACCAATAATTTAAAATAGCTAATGACTGGTGCCAAATCACACAGACATTTTTCTCTGCAGTGTTGAGGAGCAAGGACAGATGAATCTTTTGAGGCATTTTGGTAACTGTTTCATGGCTTTTCTCTTTTATACCAGAGAGGGGAATATTGTTTTATGAATTTTGCCTTTGGAGGGCCCTTGTGTGACGTCATCAGTTTGGATGACATGCATTTCCAGTACTTGTACTTCTTTCTAACACTTCGCTTTCATAATAAATCTGTTCACTGTAAAGATATTGCTAAGCCTGGCTTCATGAAAGCTCTCGTCTATTCTGCAGTTATGCAGTGTGGACATTCCCATTACTAATGGTTCTTATAGGTCTCACTTTGATTCTCTTCATTGTCTATTCTTCATCAAGAGTCCTCTGGCCTAAGAATCTCTTCAAACTGTTGTGAGGAGAGAACCTTTATTTTTTTTCTCAAACAGTATTTTCTGCAGTCAGTGGCTGAAATGTTCTTCTACATTATTTTATAATGGAGCAGATAACTATTGGAATGGGGGTTGCCGGGGTCACTGCTATACACCCAGGAGAATGTCCTGTCACCTGAATGACTTGGTCCTGCCCCCACCCTGGGCCACACCCCCATGTAGGGCTGGGTGACCTTTCTGTCTATTTGCATAATCTTCCTTCCTTGGATTTATTCTCTGTGCCTGGGTCAAAAAAAGGGGCTCATTAATAAACATTTATTGAGCACCAGCAGGGTATTATGTTCCAGATATATTCCCTTCCCTGTAGGCTTGGAATCCACAATTTTGGCTCCCAGCAGTCACCTCTGCCCTGATTTTGAGAAGAGTAAGTTATCTAAGCAATTGAAAGGACATTCAAATATTTGTGAACTTCAAAGGGAGACAGTCCTTCATCTAAAATGTCCTTTTAGGTGGTCAAAACTTCTAAATATTCTACTTGTCTAGCAAAGCACAGTGAACTGTGAGTTTCTGGGATGCAGATAAGCCATGATTAGTTTAAAAATATTAACACTCATAGATAATAATTAGGTTCTCAAGTTAAAACATCTGTTCTGTTAGGTGTGAGGACGAGAGAGAAAAAAAGAACCATATAAAAATTGAAGAACCTTGTCAAGGTCATTGGCATATAATTTTTAAAGTTATTTGAGCTAGGTAGCCATTGTGCTAAAAATTCCATCAGGAGGCAAAGTTGAAGAAGACACTATGTTGTTAGAATGTGTGAAGCTTTTTACTGAAGCATGATACATAATTGAAAATGCCTTTAGCAAATTCCTGCTTTAATGGGAAAATACTTTGTCATGCAGTTTTTCAATTAGTATTCACTAATTCAAATTGGTTTATCATTTACCCAACTGCACATTAGATTTTTAGTGATGCATTTTCTCATTTTATTTGTGGATTTTCCAGTTGATAGTAAAACTTTGGTGGCTTCAATAATATTTCCATGGGTGATTCTCCGCATTTTTCTGCCTAATATAGTGGCCCATTTGAATGTGACTCTGATGAAAAGCTATGGGGTTGTAGCCGTTTGAATTAGAATCTGGGATGGGAAGAAGGGAGAAATTTGAGTTTGAAATAAAGAAGGCGATGATTCTTTCATGTGCCGTTGTCTGTTCCCCTCAGATTCAAGAGAATTCACACCTTAGTTATGAAAGGCATCTTCCATCACAAATTTAACGTTCTTGCTTGAAAATTTCTGCTGGGCACAGTGGCTCACGCCTGTAATCCCAGCACTTTGGGAGTGCTGAGGTGGATGGATCACCTGAGGTCAGGAGTTCGAGACCAACCTGACCAACATGGAGAAGCTCCGTCTCTACTAAAAATACAAAATTAGCTGGGCATGGTGGTGCATGCCTGTAATCCCAGCTACTCAGGAGGCTGTGGCTGGAGAGTCACTTGAGCCAGGGAGGCAGAAGTTGTGGTGAGCCAAGATAGCGCCATTGCACTCCAGCCTGGGCAACAAGAGCAAAACTCCGTCTCAAAAAAAGAAAAGAAAAGAAAATTTATATAGAAGGTACAATAGTCCAATAGTCCAAAATGTGGTTCCTAAAGCATCAGTCAATCACTTAGGTATTAAAAGTACTGAAGGCAAACTTATAATTAAGTTAGATCATGGGTTGTGGTCAGTGGAAACATAAAATAGGTCCTCTACCTATGTTTTTTTTTTTCAATTTGGATGAGGAAAAAGCTTAACCAAAAATAAGTTCCTTAAACACCATACGGGTCAGAACATTTCAACATTCATTCATTCATTTAGTCATTCATTCATTGAATACTTAAAGAATAGCTCTCTTCAAGTGGGTCACTAATATCAGATTTTCTATGTTTACATTTATTCTCCTCACTGGAGTGTGAGTTTTATGATAGTAGAAAATGTTAGGCCACTGCCATATCCTCAGAGATTAGAATAACAACTAACACATAGTAAATACACCATATATATTTGTTAAGTAAATGCATGAGTGAATGAATGAATGATTAAATATGTGCTTAGGAAAGATTTCCCAAAGTAATGAGTACTCAGAACTGAAGTTTCTAAAGGAGTCTAGGAAGAGTGGAAGCAGAGGAAGAAAATTTCTTGCAGAAGAGTAGTAGACCATTTACATTAGCACACAAAAAAGTAAAACACTTAAGTATAAATCTAAGAAAATATGTACAAGAGTTATACAAAGAAAACTACAAAACTCCAGTTAAAGAATAACTAAATAAATGGAGATATTACACGTTTATGGATAGGAAGACTCAATATTGCCAAATGTCAGCTCTTGCCTACTTGACCTATAGATTCAATGCAATTCCAATCAAAACTTCAGCAAGTTACTCTGTGGATATCAACCCATGGATTCTTAAATTTATAGAGACCAAAAAAAAAAAAAAAAAAAGGCCCATACTAGTCAACACAAGAATGAAAGAGAACAATATGAGAGAACTGAAACTACTTTACTCTAAAGCTACAGTAATCAAGACAGTGTGGTATTGGCAAAAGAATAGGCAAGCAGATTAATGGAACAGAATAAAGAGCTCAAAACTAGACCACGTAAACACAGTCAATTAATCTTTGACAATGGAGCTGGGGAAATACAATGGAGAAAAGATAGCCTTTTCAACAAATGGTGCTTGAACAGCTGTATATCCACATGCAAAAATAAAAGAATGAATCTAGACATAGATCTTAAACTCTTCACAAAAATTAACTCAAAATGTGTCATATACCTAAATGTAAAATGTAAAACCATAAAACTTTTAGAAGAGAACATAGGAGAAAATGTAAATGACTCTGGGTATGCCAATGACTCTTTAGGTACAGCACCAAAGGTACAATTCATGAAATAAATAATTGATTTCATTAAACTTAAAAATTTCTTCCCTGTGAAAGACACTGTCAAGGGAATGAGAAGACGAGCCAAAGACTGGGAGAAAACATTTACAAAATACATCTCATAAAGGATTGTTATCCAAAATATACAAAGAACTCTTAAAACTCAACAATAAGAAATCAAATAACCCAATTAAAAAATAAGCAAAAGACCAGAACAGAAACCTTACAAAAGAAGAAATACAAATAGCAAATAAGCATAAGAAAAGACAATCAACATAATCTGATTTGATTAGGGAATTTCAAATTAAAACAACAATGAAATACCACAGTACACTTATTTGAATGGCCAAAATTCAAGACACTGACAATACCAAATGCTGATGAGGATGTGAAACTACAGGAACTTTCATTCATTACTGATAGGAATGCAGAATGGTATAGTCATGTTGGTTTAGAAGACAGTTTGGGCAGTTTCTTACAAAACTAAACACACTCTTACTATATGATTCAGCAATCATATTTCTTGGTTTTTACCTAAATAAGCTGAAAACTTGTGCCATACAAAAATATGCACACATATGCTTATAGCAGCTGTATTCATAACTGCCAAAATTTGGAAGCAACCAAATTGTCTTTCAAGAGTGAATAGTTAAATAAACCATGATACAGCCAGACAACGGAGTATTATTCACTACTGAAAAGAAATGAACTATCAAGTGATGAAAATACATAAAGGAAACTTGAATGCATGTTACTAAATGAAAGAAGCAAATTTGAAAAGGCTATATAGTATGTTAAACTATACGTCTTTCTAGAAAAGACAGAGTCCTATGGAGACAGTAAAAAAAGATTAGTGGTTGCTAGAGGTTGGGGACTGCAGGGTGAATAGGTGAGTCACAGAGGATTTTTAGGGCAGTGAAACTGTTTTGTATGATATTATAATAATAGATACCTGTCATTACATTTATCCAAATCCTTATATAACCCCAAGAAGTAACCCTAATGCAAAGTCTGAGCTTTGGGTGGAAACACTGTGTCAATGTAAGTTCATCAGTTGGAGCAAATGTACCCCTCTGGTGGGGAATATCTATGGGTGAGGGGTTGGGGGGGCTGTGCTGTGTATGTGGAGGGTAAGTAGGCGATACTTAAGAAGTCCCTGTACCTTCCTCTCAATTTTGCTTTGACACCAAAACTACTCTAAACGGTAAAGTTTATTTTCTTAAAAAGAGTAGAAGACAAGGCCAAATGTAAGGTCTTGTTTAGGAAACTCAGGTAGTCCAGTTCAAATGGATGTGTACACAAGGCTGGAGTGCTGAGAGATGTGGCATGAGATGCAAGTAGGGCCAGCCAGAAACAAATAAGGTGACTAAGAGTGGGATTCCATTGTTTTCATTTTCGTATGTACAGGTTTTTGTTTCTTATAAAAGCAACCACCCTCTGTAGGATGCATGGGTTTTGACAGCTGGAAGGCCATTGGCTTACAGCGGCTTACAATAAGTGGAATTTGCAATATGGAATTTTAGAGGCACAGGTAAAAGTTTGGGCTGGTTTTGTTCAGCAGGAATAGACTGAAGTAGACTGAGGTTCCCTGGGACCTCAGGGCGATGCTGGGATAAGAAAACAAGAACCAGAGGTTGAGCACCATGGTGGGGGAAGGGCATGGAAGAACAGGCATGGAAGGAAGGCCATCCTGGGAGATGCCTATATAACTAAATCCCTTACAGGTGAGCCTGCACCCACTGAAGGCATGTGTTTTCCTAGTAGTGTGGCTAGTGTCTACCTTCTGGTCTTGTTCTTCTGATTTCTGTTTACGAGATGACTACTCCTAGAGGTGGAGCCCAAGGACTTGGGAATAGTAAAGATAAGTAAGTGGACTTGCTGCCAATGGACAATGAATCCTTACTTTGCTCCTAGTATCAGAATTCATATGTATAGACAGCCTGAGCAACCATCTGGTGCATCATTTGAAGCAGAATGAATGGATACAAATAATCTTTTGTCGACACATTATACTCCAACATGATTCTTCCCTTAAGATGAGACTTCTGTGGAAGTGGGCTGATCATTCTGATGAAAGATAAATGCAAGAATGTCCCTAACATTTGCTGGGCTAGGACAAGCGTCCAAATGGAGACCCAGGTACCTCGAATGTTTAAAAGCTATAAATCAGGCTTATAAATTGTTACATAAAACATGTCCTATAGTTCTACCTTGACAAATGTACCTTCATGATCCTTTTTACTTAACATGTGGTCCACATACCAGCAGTGTTAGTATCATTTTGGAGCGCATTAGAAATGCCGACTTTCAGGCCCTACCCCAGATTTACTGAATCAGATCTGCATTGGAACAAGACCCGTAGGTATTTTGTTAGTACATTAAGATTTGAAAGGCACTGTTCAGAATGATCTGGAAGGCCAAGCTCTAATTTAGAATCCACAGACTTCTCAGAGTAGTGCACCAGACCATGGCAACATTACAAGAACTGTTTCTCAGCCCTCAGCCTCTAATCTGACCCCCTTCCTACTCCCAGCTCCTTCCAACATCTGAATGCCTTGTGCATACCTGTATGGATACCCTAGTCTGCACATTCATATCCCTTTAATATGGCTGCCCTTTGGCCTCCCTGCAGTCCTAGGAATATATCTAATAGACTAGTCAGCCACTGGGAGGATGGAGTCAGGCCTGAAGCAGGCCTAGAACCACTTGAGTAAGGAATTCCTAGAAGAGGGGTATAGGCTCTAGATGGGCATGTCCCCTCGGCCACACCATGGAGAAGGGTACAGCCACAGGACGTCAGGGCCTCTTGTGCCCTGGTTTGAGTAGTACTGGGTGAATGTATTTCTTTCAGTGGGAATGAGATGATTGTGTTGATAACATTCAAACTAGAATGTCTTCAATAAGTTGGTAATTAACAGATGAAATCTTGCATTAGAACATTCATCTACATCTTGAAAAAATGGAGCTGCTGATAGGTATCCAGGATCGTAGAACATCTTAGGGACTGACAGCTTACACTGAAGTCTGAATTTCTTGCCATTGAGGTTGGGATGGTTTGGAGGAAAGATGTGTCCTGAGGGATTTAAGAGATTGACTCTTGACACAATGAAGTCAAGAAGTAGGAAAAAAATAGGCATATGTGTAACTTTTCAGTTGCATAACATTTGACTTGTCCATAATACATTTGACTTGCATTTTCATGGTTAGCCAAAACTAGCTTTCCAAAAGATATTTTGTGCCCTCTTTCAAAATCTGACACTCTATCAAATGGAATTTCTTTTAAAAAAAATGTAATGACATGTGATTAGTGCAAATGTCTGTGAAATTTATTGAACTATTAAAATCCTATTGGGTCTTTGTTTATGAAATGTATTTTTCTGTATTTGAGGTTTAGGGAAGCTTGATAATGAGGCTGTGAAGATTCATGGCCTCTTTTCTATGGCTTAATTTAGGCTCTATATCAAATATGTAAAATAACGTTATATCTTCCCACCACCTCTGTGGATCATACATTTTGTTATTTCTCTGCCAGAGGTTTTTTTCTCCTTCTTTTCTCCTTTTATAAAGAACTACTAATAGTAGGAACATTTTTAATATAGAGAGCCATTATCTAGACCAGAAAGAAGTGAGTTTGGATAATGATTTTTCCTTCCAGGTGTAGCTTTAGGGTTAGGTAGACACATACAGATTCACACTCA
The DNA here is from genome assembly GCF_000951045.1 of Mandrillus leucophaeus. Lineage (NCBI taxonomy): Eukaryota > Metazoa > Chordata > Mammalia > Primates > Cercopithecidae > Mandrillus > Mandrillus leucophaeus. The sequence goes on from NW_012103243.1 coordinate 2,728,638, forward strand.
GTGTCAGCTGCCACCCTCACCCCTCCATACACTCATTTAGGAAATGCATATTCCATCATATACTGCCATTATCTAAACTCCCCAGGGCCATCATCAGCTTCTGTGAGGCAAATGACTTGCTCAGCAGAGTTGCCCATGGGGTAGAGAAATGGAGATGATCAGGCTATGCAGTATCCTTTGGGGATGGGGGCGTGGAGTGGATGATGTTGCTGTCAGCAGACCTGTGACTTAAGGAGGCAGCCAGTGATCTTTTATCCATTTCATTGCAAAGCAGCTAAGGCCATCCTTGATCCCTTCCATGTGCAATTTTTACATCTGTTCTGTGATTTACTTTCTCTTCACTTACATTTACATTGTGCCAGTAACTTTGTTTTGCTCTGAGGATAAAGATCAAAATCCTAAGCATGCCCTCAAAGTCCTAGTTAATCTGGCCCTACCCACCTCTTGCACCTAATCCCACCCCATATCCTCCACCCTGTGCACCTGTCTTACTGCCTTCTTTTAGACCCTTGGAATCACCATGCTCTTTTTTTGCCACAGGACCTTTGCACCTGCTGCTCCTTCTGCTTAGAAATCTCCAGGCAGTATCTTTGCCTGGTTAATTCCTACTGTTTTCTCAGATATCTGCTTTGTCTCCTCATCTTTAGGGAATCCTTAGTTGGCTTCTCTCTGTCGGTCAAATCTCTTTTTTGTATACTTTCAGATCACTTCTTTTCCTAATGTGGCTTTGAGTAATGGCTGACTCTCCCACAAGACTGAGACACTTTGAGGCAGAGACTGTGTCTGCTTTAGCTTCTCCTCTGCCTGCCTTGTACTTTCCATACAGCCCTGCACAAAGTAGGCCCCTCGTGTCCCTTATGGAAGGGATCAGAGAGCACAATGTGATTTTCCTCTTCTCGGGTTTCCCTAAGGACACCACTGCATGGTTTAATATTTGGCAAAATGTCATTGAATTATTTGTATAGGTTAGTGGCACATTTTTAAAAGCTTCATTTTGGGATAATAGAGGAGGATAGACAAGTCTTCATTCAACTTGTATAAGAGGAAGCCAGCAAATGCTCTAGAATTACGTGGCTTGATGCTGTTAGATTCCTCAGAACCTCAGGAAACATGGTTAAGCCTGTCTTTAGAAGACAGAACTATCTAATGAATTGTATTAACTTTGAGCCAATTATTTTTATCCTGGGTGGCACCAAAAAGTGTCGCATACTCTGTGACTTTACCTCTAAGCAAGATTGTTTTCATTCTATCAAGCAATGGTGGTTTATAACCTCAGAAACCAACTCTGTCGCTTCCCTAGTAATCAGTGTCACAGCCAGGATGCTTGTCCCACTGCGTGATATACATTCCTTTCACTATAATTTCAGAGACTCATTTCCTTTTGTTCTTTCCTCAGGGATAATCTGTTTTAATAATTATTCTTTAGGTAGATGAATCACATTTATATAGCGCCTTATAGTGTACAAAGTGCTTTAAGTACATCATCTCATTAAATCTCCAAACAATTCAGTGAGTTGAATATTATTTTCCTGTCCTTTCACAAAACAACCAAGAGAAATTATAGAACTTATTCAGGATCATATGGTTTGTAAGTGACACATATGGGTCTCTAACCCAGGTGTGTGGATTTCCACATTTTCACACTATCAGGAGCTATTCTCTGTACACAGGAACTGATATTCTACCTGGTTCTTTTTTAGACTTCCTGTCTTGTCATATTAATTGTATATACGTTCTCAGTTGCTATTTTCTACACCTATGTTCATGTTCACTGTTCCTTTCTGAGCTCTAAGTTTTCTAAGTGTAATATATTGGTTATATAGTTCTGAAATACAGTGTCTTTTTAGAAAACTTTAAAGTGATTAGATTTCAATGATTCCTATACAGTGCACTTCTATTCATACATTCTGGTAGTGTGCTGGCTTTGTTTTTTAGCAGCAAGATTTGTTAGCCTAGCAGTGACTTTTATAATTTAACAATAAGAAAGAAAAGAAAAGAAGAGAGAAGAAAAGAAAAAAGAAAAAAAGGTTCTTACTTGTGGAAACACACCATCTAATGGATGAGACAACAGATGCAGGACTTTACAGATTAAATTTGTAGCCTGAAATGTTCATTTACACCTCTGTCTCTGCCATGCTTTCAAGTGGGAACACGTTTTTAAACATTCACAGACAAGGGAATTTTAGGCACTTAGCTACACTAAGCCTTGTCTTCTTGGAATGAAGACAGTAGAAAGCAGAAAAACTCAAAGACTTGACCAAAGATCCCTAGTTGAGAGGAAATAACCAGGTCACCAACATTCAGTAGTACTTAGGCAATGCCAGGGCCTCACACTGAGGTTACCAGCTTGCCAGCCATCTGTAGTAAGGCGGCTACTCTCATATTCTCCCAAACCACTTTCCTTCTCTCGCTAGTTCTTTTGATTCCTTTGTGTTTATTCCATAGTTTCAAATAAGAACAAAGCGTATAAACTGGACTTTCTATTTGCAGTTAAACAAATAGCAGAAAGCACTGACAATTTTTCTTTCTTTATGGTTGTAACAATTATGTCATGTTTGACTATAGGGTTAGAAGTATCAAATAATTTCTTAGGTAAAATAATTTCAATAATGATCCTGTAACAAGAATTATAGTGGATAATTCCTTTAAAATGAATAATCTGTAGTAAAGATTATGTCACACTTTATTTTGTGTGTGTATATGTGTGTGTTTTTCTCTTTTAGTCAAATGGTTTTCAATAGCAATTACTGAAGTGTCAATGACCTTCTCCTTCAATTGAATTAAAAAACTTAAATGAAGTTTTACTAGTATCAGCCTTTGCTGTCATACAGGTAATTGAGAACATGATATATGTTACAACAATGCCACCTATAGTTAGTAGCCTTTGTTTAAAGCAAGGTAAAATTTTACATACGCTGCGGTAGAAAACAGCCTAAAATAAAAGTCTGTTAATCAACAATGTATCAAGTACCACCTACCCTTCCCAGCTCTAGGAAGAAATAGACAAACAATAAGGGTAAATTTCTCAAGTTGTGACTATTTCAGGGAAGGTAGGAATTTACTTAAAAAAGAAATCCTTAATAAGATATAGACAGTTTATGTTCTAAATATCTTCTAATAGTTTGTGGTTTCTTTTGTTTTCTTCATGGTATCCTTTGATAAAAATAATTTCATACCCAGATAGACTTTATCACTTTTTCATGGTTGGTATTTTTTGTGTTGGCAAATTTTCTTTTTGCTGACTGAGAGGTCATAAAGATATTCTGTTTTATTGTCTTCTTAAAGTTGTAGAGGTTTGCTTTTCACAACTTTTAGTCCAGCTGGAATTTGTTTTGTGTGGTATAAGGTAGGGTTTCTTTAAAGTTTAATCAGTTATCTCAGCACAATTTACGGAATAGTTCATCTTGTTCCCATAGATCTGCAATTTACTTTGTTAGATTCCAAGTTACCATCTGGCGAGGTCTTTTTCATAAGCTCTCTATTTGGTCCCATTGATCAATTTGTCTCTCCCTCCTTGTATAAATATCATATTGTCTTACAGTAGCTTTGTAATATGTTTTGATGTCTGATGAAAGAAGCTTGCAAAAGGATGAACAAATAAATTTGGTATGTTCCTACAAGGAATACAGTAGAGCACTAAAATCAATGAACCTCCACAGCTATGCGCATTAACATGAAGAAATTGGGCCAGGCCTGGTGATTCATGCCTGTAATTCCAGCACGTTGGGAGGACTAGGTGGGAGTGAGAGGTGACAATGTGCTATCAGCCCTCACTCTCAGCGCCTCCTCAGCCTCAGCCTCCACTCTGGCTGCGCTTGAGGAGCCCTTCAGCCCCCCATGGCATCGTGGGAGCCACTCTCTGGGCTGGCTGAAGCCGGAGCCGCCTCTCTCTGCTTGCGGGGAGGTCTGCAGGGAGAGGCGTGGGCAGGAACCGGGGCTGCGCTCGTGGGCCAGTGTGAGTTCTGGCGGGTGCGGGCGCAGGCGCACTCTGCTTGTGGGGAGGTGTGGAGGGAGAGGCACCGGCAGGAACCGGGGCTGCGCTCGCAGCCCAGTGTAAGTTCCGGTGGGCAGGGGCGCGG